>NW_021703776.1:55623298-55686267 GCF_005190385.1 Monodon monoceros | reverse complement strand
GCTGGGACGAAGTGAGAGAGTGGCATGGACATATATACACTACCAAATGTAAAATAGGTAGCTAGTCAGAAGCAGCCACATAGCACAGGGAGATCAGCTCAGTGCTTTGTGACCACCTAGAGGGGTGGGGTAGGGAGGGTGGGAGGGAGACCCAAGAGGGAGGAGATATGGGGATATTTGTATATGTATAGCTGATTCACTTGGTTATAAAGCAGAAACTAACACACCATTGTAAAGCAATTATACTCCAATAAAGATGTTAAAAAAAAAAAAAAAACGAGGAAAAAAAGTGAGTTTCTCCTAGCTACCAATCTCTATGATATAGTATGAGGCTTAAAGATGTAATGAAGTTATTTCTAGAAGATAAAAATGAGTAATTTACTTTACAGTGGTCATAAATCTTTAACGGCAACATATTTTTATTTAAAAAGCATATTACTCTGAATCTATTCTACAGACATAAAATGTCCCAGTAAATAAGAATAGATGTATGAAAGATAGCAAAAATATGAAAATGAAATATCAACGTCTATTGATAGAGAACAGCTGAATAAATTATGATTCATCCATGCAATGCAATATTACACAACTATTAAGAAGACAAGTTTGATCTATGTATATTGCCCGGGAAGATGTTTAGAATGTTGTTATGAGAAAAAAAAGTTTGCAGAGTGCTTTGTATGATATGACGCTATTGGTTTTTTTAAGGTGCAAATCCCACATTGTGAATATATGTTTGTGTGAACCTAGTGACGAAAAGATACACACCAGTCTTTAACTCTGATTTTCTCTTGTGGTTGCTGTGGGAGCAGAGCTGGAAAGAAGTTTATTCATTTTCTTATAAACCACTTTTGTGATGACTGATTTGTTTCAATGAGCATGTTACAGAAAAAATTAATCATGGAAAGGCTTAATTTTAAATTAGAATATAAGTATAATATATGCATTGAGAGAAAAATGCAACATGTATCTTCTTGTTGCTTGTAAATCTTTGCTTACAAGTGGTTTTTATTCTAATAGCTTGTGGATGTCAAGTTCACAGGTATAAATCTAAAGTGGGTACTTTGGATGATAGGATAAGCCATGCAAATTTAGAAGGCTTTGATCTAAAGAGAGGGAAAAAAAACTGGGAAGGCATATGATTTGGGGTGATTAAGGTGAGGCCATATATTATTAAAGGGGTGAAGTGGTATAGTAGCATTGTGGGTTGCCAATGCCCATAAGGGCCAATCGTGTTACTTTCATGTTGGGAGAAACTTGTCTGATTGGTTCCAAGGCCCAACAGGTGAGTTGCTCAGCTTACAGACATAGTTTCTGAAACTACAGCACTTACTGTGAGAGACAAGGCAAGGAACAGATGTGGAGAGGACTTGGGGAAGGGGCTGGATGGGTGGTGGCACCCTGATTTCTACTGTGAAGAGGCATGGGGAGAATTTTACAGAAACGAAATCTTTACTCTGAAGTGCAGCATTCAATGCCCCTCTTCTCACTTCAGTATCCTTACAATGCCTGTCTTAAGGATTATTTGGTAGCAAGAAGCAAAAGCTCATTCAAATGATCTCAGGTGAAAAAAGGATCATTACAAAAACATAGGACAATCGCATCAAACCTAGCTGCAGGAAGTACAAGTGGGCCTCCTAGGCATTGGAAAATGGTCAGACAACTTGTCTATATGAGGGCCACCCTGGCATCTTTCATATCTGCTTCTTTTTTTCCTTCTTTCATTATCTCTCTCCCTCTCCACTATTGGCTTGCCGTGGCTGCTCTGACGCCACATGACATGTCAAAGATCAATGCCAGCATCTCTAGGCTGTAGCTTCTGAGTCTCTTAGTTCAAGACCACAGGACCAAGCACCTGATTGGTTGCTGGCCAGCCCATGAGTTAGCTTCCGAGAAAGGGCACCAGCAGGTAGACCACTGTCCACCATGTATGGCGCATCTCATGCCTCTTCCCCCACCACATCCTTTCACTTACTTTCCGTTCAGATCTCTGATCATCCTCAAACACTTAATTTATTCTCAAGCCTCTTTGCCTTTGCTCAAGGTGTCCCCAAAGCCTGGCATACTCTTCCCCCATTCTTTGCCTCTCTCGAGGCACCTCATACTCTCAGACCTAGTTTAAATATCATCTCCAATATGTAACATAACCAAAAATCTCAATTCAAAATGAATTACTTCTTCCTCTGGGGCCACCACAATTTTTATTTATACTTCATACATCCTGCTTGCATGTTTCTGTGCATTTACTTCTCCACCTTCCCTCCCCCAAATGGGGGCACGTCCTGCTTATCTCTGTACCCTCCAAACCTTTCCCAGCAGCAGCAGGAGGGGCTCATAGCCGTTTCCTGAATTCAGGTGCCCTATAGCTTAACTGAATCATGCACATCTGGATTTACTTCCTCATTAGCATCGTCATAAAATGACAGAAAAGATTTCACCATTCTCTGTTAAATTCAGAGAAGTCACCATGTACATTTGAGATGAATTTTCCTCATCAAGGCATGAAAAGATATAAGGACAACAATGTATTTGCACTTTTGTTTTCCAGAAAAAATGAAAAGTACCAAAAAAGGTGGTTTTTCAATGAGTTCTCAATAAATCAGAATTATTTAAAAATTAGCACCCTTATGCCCAATCAGGTTTCCTAGGGTTAGGTCTAAAGTTGCTCAAAGCTTCACTTGGGCAGTGTAAACAATGGTAATTACTTCTTCAGTGTCTGTAGTCTTTTGTTTGTTGGTTGGTTTGGTTTTTGGTGCTGCCTGAGTGATAACAGTGCCAAGTCGGCCCAGATGAGCTACTGTCCTTATTATGTCATTCTCAGGAAATGTCATTCATTCTTGGCCTTCTTTTCCTCTCACACCCCATATTCAACCCATCAGGAAATCCTATCCTCAAAGTAACTGGGGAGTCTGGCCATTTCCTGTCCCTTTCACTGTGACCACAGACCCTTTTACCAAGATCACTGCAAAACCCTCCTAACGTGTCTCCTTGTGGCCACCCAGTCTATTCTGGGTACAGTGGCAACACAGACCTCTGAAAACACAGGTCAGATCTTGCCACTCCTTTGTCCACAATCCCATTTCACTAGAAGAAAATCCAAGTCCTTCTCTAGACTGACTGGGTTCTGAATGACCCTTCCACTTGCTTCCCCGACCAGAGGCCAAAGGTCCTAAATCAAGGTGTTAGTAGGACCATGCTCCCTCCGAAACCTCTAGGGGAGGATTCTTCCTTTGCCTCTTTCAGCTTCTGGTGGCCCAGACGTCCCTTGGCTGTGGCAGCATCACTTCAATCTCAGCCTCCATCTTCACGTGGCCATCTTCCCTCCATGTCTGTGTGTCTCCACATGGTGTTCTCCTTGAGCGTGTGTCCAAATTTCCCTCTTCTTATAAAGGCATCAGTCATTGCATTAGAGCACATCCTAATGACTTCATCTTAACTTGATTACATTAGCAAAGACCCTATTTCCAAATAGGTCACAACAGATCTTTTTTTTTGTGGAAGGGGTGGGGGGTGGAGAGGATGACACAATTCAACCTGTAACAAACAAACACCAGGCAGCTTCCGCTCCCCCAGTTATCTGCTTGGCCCACTCCTTCAACTTCTTCAGGGTTTTGCTTACACATCATCTTCTCATAAGAGTATCTTTCAACGAAGCCTCTTCCAATGACCCCTTTTAATACTCCAGTCTGCCCCACCTCTCTGCACCAACTTGCAATACCTTTTACGCTGCTCTTTTTTCCTCCCATCACACATATTATCTTTTAACATACTAGGTCATTTACCTGTTGAGTATGCTCACAGTTAGCTGTCTGTCCCAACACCACCACTCCCCTGATCTTGAGGAGTGGGGGAGACCATCTTTGGCTGTTATTCACTCATATATCCCATCTCCTATCACGGTGCCTGGCACATAGACACTCAATACATATCTGTAGAACTAACTGACTGCTTTTGTATTTTTTAAAAGGAAAATGTATATCTGTATTTTTGGAGGTTCACTGTTTTCTAGCAGTATTGTCTATTTAAAAGAAAGTTAAATTTCAGGTTGATGCCATACTGAAGCACAGTATGTGATTAAGACTTATGTGGGGCTTCCCGGGTGGCGCAGTGGTTGAGTCCGCCTGCCGATGCAGGGGACACGGGTTCGTGCCCCGGTCCGGGAAGATCCCACATGCCGCGGAGCGGCTGGGCCCGTGAGCCATGGCCGCTGAGCCTGCGCGTCCGGAGCCTGTGCTCCGCAACAGGAGAGGCCACAACAGTGAGAGGCCTGCGTACCACGAAAAAAAAAAAGACTTATGTGAACCTTTTCTTAGGCCCTTTTCCATATATTTATTATTTGTTCTGGGTGCTTTAAGAAATGGCAATCCATGTACTTACATTTCTCAATCCCATACTTAGGACAAAATATATAATAGTCTTGGGTTGTGGTTTCAATTAGCATAGCAAACCCAGTACATACTTTCTTCCTGGCATCTAGATTAAAGAGGCTGTTTTCACTTTCTAGCCCAGTTTTTATTTCTGCTTTCTCTTTTTCTCACTAAAAACATCTATGGTATCCACAATATATTGGTAGTTTAAAAAAGCAAGTCATCAGACAGAATCTACATTATTATTCCATTTTTGCAGATTAAAAACAATGTAGGTATAGATCATATGTGTTTTACTATGAAAAAGAAAGAGTCTGGAACCATACACATCAAACATGGGATAGGGAGAGACTTTATACATTTTTATATTGTTTGGATTTTTAATAAAAAATGAATAGGTATTACTGTGGTAGTAAAAAGATTAAGAGGCAAATAAAAATCAAAAAAAGCCTTCCTCGAGAGAGTGAGTTTTCCATGGCAGAAGGAACAAAGCTGTTGGATACTGAACACAGCATATTCTTCCATGAGGAAACCTGAGGAAGAAACTTTGTGCTTTTCTATTTACTGCCCTGGAAGCCAATCATAAACATGAATACAGAACTCAGCCATGTCTTTAAAATGTGTACTGAAAGACAGGAAGGAGATATACAGTACCAACTGGTCATCATGGTGTGGTGGGATTGCAGTTGATTTTTTTGTTGAGTATTTTGCTTTTATTTTTATTTTTTACTGTATTAAAAACATGCATCCACGTAGATGATGTTGACCAGGGATAGGAATGTCTTGGTGTCCCCCTGACTCCTGGGCCCAAGGAAATCCTTTCCTGCCACATGGAGATGAGGGTCTGCATTCATGGGCTCCCACACGGCAGATTCACCCCTGGGCATTCCTTCTGGGAGGGGAAGCCACTTTAAGGCTCCAGACACAAGCCCCCACTTTAGAGATATGGAAGTTCTGCAATCTCAGGGCTGCTTCCTAGCCCAGAGAGGATTTGGGAAAGGGACTAAATTGAGGAACCCACCTCTCTTCCTGTTGGGTTCACAACCACCCCCCACCCCCAAAGGAGTCATGTATTATATAAGTGGGCCACGTGGGCACCCTGAGCAAGGTGATTCTTGAAATGGCAGGGCCCAAACTCCCAAAGTGTCCATTGTTCAGCCTCTCCAATTCCAGCAAGGCAGTACACTGGGCAAGCTGGTTAATTGCCAGAGTCCAGAGACTAGTGTCTCTGGCAAAATGAACTCTGGGTTTGATATGGAGGTTGCCAAAGCAGAAGTTGTGATAGCGCTTCTCAAAGGCTGGCGTGCCTCACCATCACCCCGAGGGCTTCCCCTGCTCCACCCACAGTCTGATTAAGCAGTTCGCACTGATGAAATAAAAATTCGTACTCTGAGCCAAGTCAAGGAAAATTTAAACATAAAAAGTTTTCTCCGGGCTTCCCTGGTGGCGCAGTGGTTGAGAGTCTGCCTGCCGATGCAGGGGACACGGGTTCGTGCCCCGGTCCGGGAAGATCCCACATGCCGCGGAGCGGTTGGGCCCGTGAGCCATGGCCGCTGAGCCTGCACGTCCGGAGCCTGTGCTCCACAACGGGAGAGGCCACAACAGTGAGAGCCCCGCGTACCGAAAAAAAAAAAAAAAAAGTTTTCTCCGCTCTTTGGCTTTCTCTCCCCCCTCTGCTGTGCATTGTGTATCTGCATTAAGTATCGACCAAACCTCCCACTGGCAGAAACACCTTCTCAACCATAAAGAACATTCTCCTACCACCAGCAAGGCAGCTCCTTAAAGATAACATTCCTTCTTAATCTTGCAAGAGGTCATGACCACCCATCACTTGGTACCTGCAGATCTGGACTGTACAAACTATCTACATCCACAGCCCTCTGTCTCAAAAACCTATAAAACTGTGCTTTGACCTCAAATGAGCAGAACAGTTCTCCAAGATTTCTAAGAGGCTGTTCCCAGGTTCTAATCCTCAATTTGGTGCGAATAAAACTTCTCATTCCTCTCTTAGATTGAAATTTTCGTCGATAGTACTCTGGGCCTAGGAATTAGAATTTGAATAAATACCCCTATACCGTTTTTCAACACGGGCTCTCGGACAGGATCCTCCTATTCTGCGTAAATTACCTGCCCTTAGCGTCAGACTCCACAAGTTTAAGGAATCGGTCTCACAAGACGCCCTCACTTCAGATGCCGCCTGGGAGTCCAGGTCTCCAGGCCCCCCACACTTCTGTACGATTCGGCTACAAATTCAAAGGTTCTCATACCAACCCCCTCTCCCCCGCCATTTTCGATAATTCACTGAAATGACTCATAAAACTCTGGAAAGCCCTATACTTACAATTCCAGTCGTCCTTCAGTACTCTCAGAAGACTGGTTTCAGGAGACCCCACAGGTACCAAAAGCCACCGACGTGCAGGCCCGTGCAGGCCCCCGACATAAAATGGCGCGGGGCAGTGACTACAGTAAGCCTTCCCTATGTGCGGGGTTTCGCATCTGCAGATTCAACCAACCACTGACCTTCAATTAGTAGCAGGTCGAATCTGCTGATGCGAAACGTGAGGTTATGGAGGGTCGACTGCGCTGCTTTATTGTAAATGACACAGCTCAGGATCTGACAAATAGATCTATAGAGGAAGTAGGAAGTAGGGGGTGCAGAGCTTCTGTGCCCTCTCTGGGTGTGCCACCCTCTCAGCACATGAAATGTTCACAAATCTAGAAGCTCCCAGAACCTCATTATTCAAGAGTTCTTATCCAGGCTTCGTCAGTGGGCACAATCGATTAAATCATTGGCTGTATGTGATTGAACTTGATCTACAGCCCCTCTCCTTTCCAGGGTGTCAAGGGTGGCACTGCAAGTTCCAGTCCTCTAAACACGTTTAGTCTTTCTGTTGTGGCCAGCCCCTCCCCAGAAACTCAGGGCCCACCAAGAGTTGTGTTGCCAGCACACACTCAAGTATGGTTCAAAAGGGGTTTGTTATGAATATCAAACATGATAGCACTCAGAAAATTCAACATTCTTTAGTATCTCTGTGCCAAGAACCAGGGACAAAGAACAATATATTTTTTTGTTATATGCCACCACCCTTCCCTGCCCCCACATGATTCTGATGCGGGTGATTCTTACATGTTGAGAACCACTGTGTAAGAAGATATTGATAACACTTGAAAACTCTAAGTATCAGTACCATTTTGGTAGGTAGAGAATTCTTTTTTTTTTTTGCAGTACGCGGGCCTCTCACTGCCATGGCCCGTCCCATTGCAGAGCACAGGCTCTGGACGCGCAGGCTCAGCGGCCATGGCCCACGGGCTCAGCCTCTCCGCGGCATGTGGGATCTTCCCGGACCGGGGCACGAACCTGTGTCCCCTGCATCGGCAGGCAGACTCTCAACCACTGCGCCACCAGGGAAGCCCAGAGAATTCTATTTTTGATGTAGGCTTCTCTCTTTACCTTATTATGTCCTTCCCTCCTCTTCGCTAAAGTCCTTCAAGACACAGTTGTAGCCCATCTTTCAGTCCCCATGGAGCTCCCTCTTATTGGTGTTCCATGGTGCCGGACTGATTTGTAGAATTCTCTTTGGCCCATTACATGTTTGCAATGCTCCTTAATTCTTGTGTATGTCTGCCTGTCTCATCTCCCCAGCTGTCTATGGATACTGCCTTACTCTTTATTAAGTCCTAATGCAAGATTTCTTATCTTTAGAGCATGGTGCTAACTCAAAGGAAGCTTTCAATAAATGCTTAATGGGAATAAGTGAAGGTATGAATGCTGGGCCTAATATAGTAGGAAGGTGCAAGTGTCTTGTGTTCAATTTGGATATCATAAATTTTTGCCAGTCATCTGAGTGAATCCAACATTATGATTAAAGTCCTTACCTTGAATCAGGTAATTTGTAATGAATGTCTAAGCAGAACTCGTACTTTGGAATGACCACAATGAAGTACCAGGCAACCAACTTGGGGGACATATCAGTAGGTACGATGATCGGTAGGTACGATGATCGGTGGAATGATAACTAGACTTGAAATCAGAGAATGTAGGGTCACAGCCTCCATCTGTCCCTTGCTAACTGTGAGGCCTTGGGGCAAGTTGCTTGCTTGAGTGTTTCATTCACTTACTCATTATTTCAACCATCCATCATTGAGAACCTATTGTATGCCAGGGACTGCACTATATACTTTATATGTTATCTCACTTAATCAGCATGACACCTCTCTAGAGTAGATAGGCATCTTCCCAATTTATAATTTTGTACTTGAAGAAAAATCACATTTCTGTGTCCTCCTTGGCAATTGCACGTTTCAGCCTCCAGACTTCCTTCTCAGGGTTCCTGAGCTCTGAACCCTGGAGCAGTTATCATCATCCTGCTTGGCCTCTGAGGCCTTAGAGTCTAGAAAAAGAACTCAAGCTTGAATAAAATTTTAGCATTGGAAGGAATGTGAGAGGTGGTCTAATTCACCCGCATTCAAATGAGGACTGGAGCCAGGGTTCCAAATCAGGGAATGGGAGGAGACATTTCCAGAAAAGCTTCCAATGCCCTGGGTCTCTCTCATCCTGGCTTCTCCGCACCGCCTTTGTGTTGAAGTTGTGGCAGACAGAGGGCCATAGGGAGTGCTCTCAGATCCAGGACATTTGCAGAGGCTGGCAGCTCTGAAGTTTCCATCCAGACTCCGAGGACTAAGGTGGAATCAAACATGGTCCTTGCCTGGTGTCTTCATCCTAACCCGTATTTCCATTTCTCCATCAGGCTAACCAATGTAAACCAACCAAATCTATGTGTCCTGGCTGGGGTGGGCCAGGGTGGAGTACAGATGTGTTTGTCAGAAGAAACCCTTGAATGTTCCTGAAGCAGATGTAAGTTATGTGGTTCCCAGCAAAAACAAAGGGTTTCCCTTCAACTCTGACCACTGGTAAGGTTAGAAGACCAGAGTTGAAAAAAGGCAGAGTTAAACTACAGCTTGGCTAAACAAAATAAAGACACAGTGTTTAACTCTCACTTCAAAATGTATGAGCATTTGTTGTTATGTTAAAAAAGCAAATCCTGTGGGAAGTGTAGTTACATGGGGCTGGTTTGGATAGGCTGCACCACTTCCCTCACCCCCAGAACGAAACCAGCCAACAACAACAAGAATCCTACAGCTGGAATGTATTCTGGACTTCTAATCTGAATATTTACCCGTGATTGTACTTTTTTTTTTCCTCACAGCGTTCCCATACACATAAGCATACATTTGAAATCAAGACCCCAAATCCCTGGAGTAAAACCTATTTCATGAGTCACACTTTTCATCCAATTCAAGCTTAGCGGCTTGAAGAAAAAAAAAACACTAACTACAATCTAAATTCACAGGCAAAGCCATCAACTCCAGTTGACTCACCAAAGTCTTATTTTATGAACAAGAAGTACTTTCTTTTGCATGTGGGCTCACATAGGAGAGAGCTCTGATGATGCAAATATTGTTTCTGTTGGACTTTGGAAGGAGTCAAGTGACCTTTCTGTCGTGTTGTTGTTAGCAGCAGATTTGCCCTCCAGATTATGTTGGACATAAGCTGATGTTAAAAATCATTTTGCTTTCCCAGGGTCACCCAGGTCACAGGCAGGAGAAGGGACATATGGCACAACTTGAGGAAACACCACTGCCCAGTGGGGACCAACCACATAATTTTCTGGATAAGCCTGATGCCTAGGAGGACTATGGTTTTTGGAAAAGCACATTTCTTACGTTGAACTGAATTTTGCCTTGGGCTTGTCCTGTTGCTCAGAAATAAGACACTGTCTGCAACAAGCGCTGGAGAGGTCTCTGCTGTACATTTGCTTCAGGGTTTTTCCTCAACTATCTGTGCCTGAACAAACACAAAAACTGCAGTTCTTGGCTTCCTGCCCATCTGGAGCGGGGAAGCATCCTGCTACATCGGCAAGATATCAACCGGAGTTTACAGGAAAGTGAACAAGAATGGCCTCTTATCCACGTCTGGAGAAAAATCCCTCCCAGGATTTGAGGTCTGCTGTGAACCACAGAGAAAACACCTTATCGGTAGGTAAGGGAGCCTTCCCGTCATTCTTATAGCATCGTCCCCTCAGTCCAAATGTCATGCACACTTTAGAATAAGCCAAAGCCTTCGCTAAGAGGCGAGAAGGAGGTAGGCGAGCAGTTCGTCATTTGTGGTCAAAGTGGTGGGTTTTTTAAAAAATTTATTTTATTGAAGTATGTTGATTTACAATGTTGTGTTAATTTTTGCTGTACAGCAAGGTGATTCAGTTATACATATATAGACATTCTTTTTCATATTCTTTTCCATTATGGTTTATCACAGGATATTGAATATAGTTCCCTATGCTATAGAGTAGGACCTTGTGGTTTATCCATTCTATATGTAATAGTTTGCATCTGCTAATCCCAAACTCCCAATCCATCCCTCTCCCCACGCCACTTCTGCCTTGGAAACGAAGTGGTGGGATTTTAAAGAATCCTGATGGTGTTAACAAATCTGACCTTTAGAGGTTGCCTGCCACTGAATGGGCACATCTGGGTGTTCAGTGAAGTGAGTGTTGCCAGACTTCCAAAGTCTTCAGCACAGGGGGGAAAGGTAATGTGGAAGCTGCTAGGGTGAGGCAACAGGGGTGTGGGACTTGGAGCATACAGGTGGGTCCTGCCTTACGACCCTCAAGGTCAATTCAAAGCAACAATAGCAGTAGCAGCAACAGCGGCATTCAACAGTGACCTATGTGGTCACAGCTCTCAATTCAGACATTCGTGCTTATGGGCTCCTGAGCCTGGTACTGTTGGGGGTAGGCAGAGCAAATCTGGTTCCTGGAGGATCTCGCAGGTTTCATGTCTTAAAACATCACTAGTCCCATGTTCTGCTAATTAGCAACCAACAAGCAGCCACAGATGGTGCTCACTACCATGCAGTAAATTGAATGGATAACCAATATAACAATGAGTGTCACCTGAGCATCTAGTATTATGTACCAGGGCTTGAACTAAGTGTGAGGATTCATTGAACCTTTCCAACAAGCTTGTGAAGTTGGCACTCTTACCAACCCAACCTTGCAGATGAGGATACCAACACTCAGGGAGGTGAGGTGACTTGCCTGAGGTCATGCAGCATTGCATGCTGGGCATTTCTGGCATGTAGGCAGCACTGCGGGGGTGGGTCACCATGTCCATGGTGAACCCATAGCTCAATTTACAGAGAGAGCCTTTGATGATCTGACCAGTAGGGAAGGCTGATCTGCTGCAGCATTTCAGAGCTACTGGATAGTGGATCCTTGAAGGCAGTGTCCAGGCATGTAGTAGAGGCTTAATAAATATTGATAGGGACTTCCCTGCTGGCGCAGTGGTTAAGAATCCACCTGCCAATGCAGGGGACGTGGGTTTGATCCCTGGTCCGGGAAGATGCCACATGCTGCAGAGCAACTAAGCCCAAGTGCCGCAACCACTGAGCCTGCGCTCTAGAGCCCAAGAGCCACAACTACTGGGCCCATATGCCACAACTACTGAAACCCACCGCCTAGAGCCTGTGCTCTGCAACAAGAGAAGCCACCACAATGAGAAGCCTGCGCACCACAACAAAGAGTAGCCCCCGCTTGCCGCAACTAGAGAAAGCCCGTGCACAGCAACAAAGACCCAATGCAGCCAAAAATTAAAATTCAAAGAAAAAATATTAAAAGCAGCAAGGGAGGGCTTCCCTGGTGGTGCAGTGGTTGAGAGTTCGCCTGCCGATGCAGGGTACACGGGTTCATGTCCCGGTCCGGGAGGATCCCGCATGCCGCGGAGCAGCTGCGCCCATGAGCCATGGCCGCTGGGCCTGTGTGTGCAGAGCCTGTGCTCCGCAATGGGAGAGGCCACAACGGTGAGAAGCCCGCGTACCGCAAAAAAAAAAAAAAAAAAAAAATGCAGCAACGGATAAACAAAAAATAACATACAAAGGAATCCCCATAAGGTTATCAGCTGATTTTTCAGCAGAAACTCTGCATGCCAGAAGGGAGTGGCAGGATGTACTTAAAGTGATGAAAGAGGAAAACCTACAACCAAGATTAACTCTACACAGCAAGGATCTCATTCAGATTTGATGGAGAAATCAAAATCTTTTCAGACAAGCAAAAGCTAAGAGAATTCAGCACCACCAAACCAGCTTTACAACAAATGCTAACGAAGCTTCTCTAGGCAGGAAACACAAGAGAAGGAAAAGACCCACAAACACAAACCCAAAACAATTAAGAAAATGGTCATAGGCACATACACGTTCATAATAACCTTGAATGTAAATGGATTAAATGCTCCAACCAAAAGACAAAGAATGGCTGAATGGATACAAAAACAAGACCCATTTATATGCTGTCTACAAGAGACCCACTTCAGACCTAGGGACACATACAGACTGAAAGTGAGGGTATGGAAAAAGATATTCCATGCAAATGCAAATCAAAAGAAAGCTGGAGTAGCAATACTTGTATCAGATAAAATAGACTTTAAAATAAAGACTGTTACCAGAGATAAGGAAGGACACTACATAATGATCAAGGGATCAGTCCAAGAAGAAGATATAACAATTAGAAATATTTATGCACCCCACATAAGAGCACCTCAATACATAAGGCAAATGCTAACAACCATGAAAGGGGAAATCGACAGTAACACAATAATAGTAGGGGAATTTAACACCCCACTTACACCAATGGACAGATTATCCAAACAGAAAATAAATAAGGAAACACAAGCTTTAAATGACACAATAGATCAAATAGATTTAATTGATATTTATAGAACATTCCACCCGAAAGTGGCAGAATACACTTTCTTCTCAAGTGCACATGGAACATTCTCCAGGATAGCTCACATCTTGGGTCACAAATCAAGCCTTGGAAAATTTAAGAAAATTGAAATTGTATCAAGCATCTTTTCTGACCACAACGCTATGAGATTAGAAACCAATTGCAGAAAAAAATCTGTAAAAAAACACAAATACATGGAGGCTAAACAGTGCGATACTAAATAACCAAGAGATTACTGAAGAAATCAAAGAAGAAATTAAAAAATACATAGAAACCAATGACAACAAAAACACGACGACACAAACCCTATGGGATGCAGCAAAAGCAGTCTAAGAGGGAAGTTTATAGCAATTCAATCTCACCTCAAGAAACAAGAAAAATCTCAAATAAACAATCTAACCCTACACCCAAAGCAACTAGAGAAAGAAGAACAAAGAAAACCCAAAGTTAGTGGAAGGAAAGAAATCATAAAGATCAGAGCAGAAATAAATGAAATAGAAACAAAGAAAACGATAGCAAAGATCAATAAAACTAAAAGTTGATTCTTTGAGAAGATAAACAAAATTGATAAACTCTTAGCCAGACTCTTCAAGAAAAAAAAGGAGAGGATGCAAATCAATAAAATTAGAAATGAAAAAAGGAGAAATCACAATTGACACTGCAGAAATACAAAGCATCCTAAGAGACTACTACAAGCAACTCTATGCCAATAAAATGGAAGAAATGGACAAATTCTTAGAAAGGTATAACCTTCCAAGACTGAACCAGGATGAAATAGAAAATATGAACAGACCAATCACAAGTAATGCAATTGAAACTGTGATTAAAAATCTTCCAACAAACAAAAGTCCAGGACCAGATGGCTTCACAGGTGAATTCTATCAAACATTTAGAGAAGAGTTAACACTGTTCCTTGTCAAACTCTTCCAAAAAATTACAGAGGGAGGAACACTCCCAAATTCATTCTATGAAGCCAACATCACCCTGACACGAAAACCAGAAAAAGATATCACAAAAAAAAATAAAGTTATACACCAATATCACTGATGAACATAGATACAAAAATCCTGAACAAAATACTAGCAAACAGAATGCAACAACATATTAAAAGGATCATACACCATGATCAAGTGGGATTTATCCCAAGGATGCAAGGATTCTTCAATATATGCAAATTAATCAATGTGATATACCAATTTAAAAAATTAAGGAATAAAAACCATATGATGATCTCAATAGATGCAGAAAAAGCTTTTGACAAAATTCAACACAAATTTATGATAAAAACTCTCCAGAAAATGGGCAATAGAGGGAACTTACCTCAACACATAAAGGCCATGTATGACAAACCCACAGCAAACATCATACTCAATGGTGAAAAACTGAAAGCATTTCCACTAAAATCAGGAACAAGGCAAAGATGTCCTCTATCGCCACTCTTATTCAACATAGTTTTGGAAGTCCTAGCCATGGCAATCAGAGAAGAAAAAGAAGTAAAAAGAATACAAATTGGAAAAGAAGACATAAAACCGTCACTGTTTGCAGATGACATGATACTGTACATAGAAAATCCTAAAGCTGCCACCAGAAAACTACTAGAATTAATCAATGAATTTGGTAAGGTTGCAAGGTACAAAATTAATGCACAGAAATCTCTAGCATTCCTATACACTAACAGCAAAAAATGAGAAAGAGAAATTAAGGAAACAATCCCATTTACCATTGCAACAAAAATAATAAAATACCTAGGAATAAACCTACCTAAGGAGGTGAAAGACTTTTACTTAGAAAACTCTGATGAAAGAAATCAAAGATGACATAAACAGATGGAGAAATATACCGTGTTCTTGGATTAGAAGAATCAATATTGTGAAAATGACTATACTACCCCCAAGCAATCTACAGATTCAGTGCAATCCCTATCAAACTACCAATGGCATTCTTCACAGAATTAGAACAAAAAATTTTACAATTCATATGGAAACACAAAAGACCCCCAAATAGCCAAAGCAATCTTGAGAAAGAAAAACAGAGCTGGAGGAATCAGGCTCCCTGACTTTAACCTATACTACAAAGCTACAATAGTCATGACAGTATGGTACAGGCACAGAAACAGAAATATAAATCAATGGTACAGGATAGAAAGCCCAGAGATAAACCCACGCACATATCGTCACCTAATTTACAACAAAGGAGGCAAGAACATACAAATGGAGAAAAGATGGCCTCTTCAATAAGTGGTGCTGGGAAAACCAGACAGCTACATGTAAAAGAATTAAATTAGAACACTCCTTAACACCATACACAAAAATAAACTCAAAATGGATTAGAGACCTAAATGTAAGACCGGACACTATAAAACTCTTAGAGGAAAACATAGGAGGAACACTCTTTGACATAAATCACAGCAAGATCTTTTTTGATCCACCTCCTAGAGTAATGGAAATAAAAACAAAAATAAACAAATGGGACCTTATGAAACTTAAAATCTTTTGCACAGCAAAGGAAACCATAAACAAGACGAAAAGACAACCCTCAGAATGGGAGAAAATATTTGCAAATGAAACAATGGACAAAGGATTAATCTCCAAAATATACAAACAACTAATGGAGCTCAACATCAAAAAAAAAAAAACCAATCCAATTAAAAAATGGGCAGAAGACCTAAATAGACATTTCACCAAAGAAGACATGCAGATGGCCAAGAGGCACATGAAAAGAGGCTCAACATCTTATTAGAGAAATGCAAATCAAAACTACAATTATGTATCACCTCACATGGGTCAGAATGGCCATTATCAAAAAATCTAGAAGCCATAAATGTTGGAAAGGGTGTGGTGAAAAGGGAACCCTCCTGCACTGTTGGTGGGAATGTAAATTGTTACAACCACTATGGAGAACAGTATGGAGGTTCCTTGAAAAACTAAAAATAGAACTACCATATGACCCAGCAATCCCACTACTGGGCATATACCCTGAGACAACCATAATTGAAAAAGAGTCATGTACCACAATGTTCATTGCAGCTCTATTTACAGTAGCCAGGACATGGAACCAACCTAAATGTCCATCGACAGATGAATGGATAAAGAAGATGTGGCACATGTATACAATGGAATATTACTCAGCCCTAAAAAGAAACGAAATTGAGTTATTTGTAGTGAGGTGGATGGACCTAGAGTCTGTCACACAGACTGAAGTAAATCAGAAAGAGAAAAACAAATACCCCATGCTAATATATATATATGGAATCTAAAAAAAAAAATGGTACTGATGAACCTAGTGGCAGGGCAGGAATAAAGACATGGACATAGAGAATGGACTTGAGGACAAGGGAGGGAGAGAAGGAAGCTGGGGCAAAGTGAGAGTAGCATCAACATATATACACTACCAAATGTAAAATAGGTAGCTAGTCGGAAGCAGCTGCATGGCACAGGGAGATCAGCTCAGTGCTTTGTGACCATGTAGAGGGGTGGGATAAGGAGGGTGGGAGGGAGGCTCAAGAGGCAGGGGATATGGGGATATCTGTATGCATATGGCTGATTCACTTTGTGGTACAACAGAGACTAACACAGTATTGTGAAGCAATTATACTCCAATAAAGATCTGTTAAAAATAATAATAAATAAATATTGATAAATGATGAACTGCTTTTCTGACCTTACCAGTCCCCCAAACTCCCTTCCTGGAAATGAGGGCTATTGGCTGGCCCATTGGAGGAGTCACAAGATGCTCTCTGGAACCTGCATTGGTAAGGTGAGGTCCTTGAGGATGGCCATGCGGAACCAGGTTGGCCTCAAAGGATTGAGTTTCCAAACTCCCACCGAACAGCCAGCTTCACCTGAGCAGAAAGCTGGGTAAAGAACTAGAGTAGAGATCCTGAAAAGGTCCTGAAGAGCCAGGATTATCCCTTCTTTTCCTCTAAAGCCTAGAGGAAGAGGACTATAGGCCCTTTAACTCACAAGAAACAGTCAAATCAAATGAATTCTGAATAATCTAAGAATGAGAAATCATTGAGCACAAAAACAGGTGGGAAATGAAAAGTGTTTCATGTACATTCTCCATGCTCAGCATTGTAGGTTGTAGGTGATCTATGTAAGCAAGAACCAAGTGGACTTTTCTTTTGAAACTAATATGTCCCCATTACCAAGTAATGCCCTTTTATAACAGTCAGTATTTTAACACAAGGGCACCCCAGTGTCACAAAAGAATCGAGCTTTAAAATTAAAATATTTTGTAACTGCTACACTAGCAGAGGAAATTGCTTCAGGGAACAAGAAAATGCAAAGAACCACTTGCAGTGACTTCTAAGGCAAAAAATACAATACGAATGCAAAATACTTCCCGAGTGGTTTAGTGAAACTATACCTTAGGTATTTAGTTAAAGCAACCTGTTAGAACAAAGTGAATTTCCCCAGATTAAGACAGTTTACCGGGAACCAAGACATTTCCCATGGTCTGGGGAAGGATTGGACACAACCCATATCCCATTGGAAAGATCCCAGGACCGTGAATAGACAAAGCTGATTGCTTCCACAGTAGGGCGAAGGGACTGAAGTTTCAATAATGCAGGTGTTAGTGCTTGTGTGTGCCATGTGGTCTGGGTGGTGGGGCACTGTTTTTCATAACTGGGTGGTTCTGAGTGACTGATTCTTCGTTTTGTAGCTATTTGTGCCGTGCATGACAATGTGTCACGTCTTCCCCAGCATTGGTTTCCCCGGTGCTGACTCATCATGAAGAGTTTGCTTTGCTAGTTTACTCTGACCCCATCAATTATTTTTAGAATGACTTTGGGCAGGCACTACACTGGGGGAGAAATGAAAGAGGGGCTTGGATGTGCTCGTCTGCTCTTTAGTGGCTAATTTTGCCATCATCACATCACACGTCGGGGAGTGGTGTAGCCTGGTGGCTAAGAGTGTGGGTTCTTGGGAAATAGAGCCTGGATTCTCCTCCAGCCCCATCACTTACAAATTATGGGGCTTGCGGCCCCTTGGAGGGCCTGCTGAGCTCCTGCAGGTTTCCTCAGGTGGGAAATCAGCCTTCCTTTTATGAGTTGATCTCCATCAAGCGCTCAGAGCAGTGCCTACCTTTGCTGACTCCCCAGTCCGTGTTCATGGTCATTGCTGTTGTTATTCAGGAGTCCACTGTATAACGTCTTTGCCTGAAATTCAAGTTCCCCTCCTGTTTGCCCTCCATCACAACCTTATTTCTCAGTATCAGCTCTTCCTTATGCCAGACCCATCTCTCGCACATTTCCCCTTAGCCTAGACTCTCCTTGTTTTACTCATTTGTGCCTTTTCCCCTTTGTTCTTACTTCTTACACCAACTCAACCCTGGACTTTTCTTCCTCCTTCATTTTCTCAGTCCTTCCAAACTGAACCCGAATCCCCACTTAGGCTCCATCATACCCTGCCTGGCTCCTCCCACCCCTCCCATCTCTCCCTTCTCCGCAAGCTTGTGGAGCTTATCTCTTGGCACACACATGAGTGCTGTTGATTGGAAGCCAGCGTACATTTTCTTGCCTCTTTCAAGGACCTCCTGAGAAAGAACACCGGTCCTGCAATTGTCAACTTTTGCTGAGGCTTTATCTCCGTTCTTGTTTTCCCAGGTGTAACCTGGCCTTGGAAAATAGTCCTATTTAGCCGAAGGGTGCAGGAGAGGGTTTCATTCATTCAGTCAATGAATATTTATGGGGCACAAACTAAATGCTTGGTATAGAACCAGGCATCTATCATTCCTTCCCCACAGGAGTTCATGTCTTCTGGAAATGACACTGAAATATATATTAAGTGTTCGAGAGGCAGCTGTAGCCTGGCTTACCTGGATGAGCGTGGCCTTGGAGGCAGCCTCACTGGGGGCTGAATACTGGCTTTGCCACTAACTGGATACATGACCTTGGGCAGATTGCTGAACTTTAGAGACTCAGTCTCCTCACCTGTAAAAATGGAATGATAACGCATACTTCCAGAGTTACTATTTT
Organism: Monodon monoceros; assembly: GCF_005190385.1. Classification (NCBI taxonomy): domain Eukaryota; kingdom Metazoa; phylum Chordata; class Mammalia; order Artiodactyla; family Monodontidae; genus Monodon; species Monodon monoceros. The sequence goes on along the minus strand of NW_021703776.1, from coordinate 55,667,140 downwards.
CTATTTTCCTTTATTTTCTACTGGTCTTGGGCTTCCACTCTGCGGGGTAGCCCAGGGATGGGTGTGTGGCTAGGAGGGCCTGGTTCCTTAAACTTGCCAATGGTGGTACCTTAGTTTCCTCACGCTGTAGAGTCTCAGTGTGAAACTGTAAGCTCTGGGATGGATGCTCAGTTTTCAGAGCCTCTTTCCTCCTCCTCCCCTCCAAGCTGGTGTGTAGGTCTAGTGCAGTGGTGCTTAATCAGGAGTGATTTTGTCTCCCAGGGGACATTTGACAATATCTGCAGACACTTTTGATGATCGTGAGTTGGGGAGCTGCTGGCATCTAGTGGGTATAGAGGCGAGGGATGCTGCTACATATCCTGCAGCGCGCTGGACAGCCTCCCTCAATAAAGAATTATCTGGTCCCAATGTTAATAGTGCTGAGGTGAGGAACCCTGGTCTAGTGGGTAGTGTACGGGACAGCATGTCTTGGGTCCCCTTGTTGCCTTCTGTGGCTCAGTGGTGCGCCAGGCCTCTGTTCTCGCAAGCTCTCCACCTTGGCTCTCTCTGGCCTGGCAGACCTCTCTGAAGGTCAGCTTTGACCTCTCTGGTGGGGTCAACTCACCCCTCAACACCTCAGCTCGTTGGCAGGCCTTTTCTCTCCACTCCCCACACCACACAGGAACCAAGGGAGGTGCAGGAATACTGACTCAGGACCCTTCTCTGCTTTGCAGGGCGGCAATTTGACTCTGCCGTGCTACCCTCTGCTGGCATAGTGATACCCAGTCCTGGGAGTCACTTCCTGGAGTCCCTGTAAAAAGCAGGTTCTGAAGCCTTCCAACTCCCCACTCCAACTATCAAAAGCCCACTCCACCTAGTGCCAAGATTTCTGTCCAGAGTGGGAGGAGGGGCAGGACCCATGGGTCTGATTGTTTGCTTCCCCCGTTCTTTCAGAACTGGAAGGCTTTCTTTTACTTTCCCATCCTTTCTGGCTCATCCACCCCTCTGGGTTGTATTTTTGTCCTTCCCAGATGGCATTTCCTTTCTCTCTTTCCTGGAGCTCTGGAATGTCTGCGGGGAACGTGACGGTGGGAGTAGAATAAAAACCCACACCATCAATATGTTCAAAATACTATTCATGTTATATAACATACGTGGCATATGTTCTTTCTAGCATATAGTCCTAGAACATCCCGGGCCCTCCCTAAGAGTCAGCTTTTCCCTCGCTATGGGAAAAGAGCAAAGGCAGTGAGTGACAGGACGGCATCTCCTCAACACTCACCCGGGAACAAATCATTCCTAGGTTTCTCCTGAAACTCATTCTTCATTTCCCTGACTTAGGAAGGTGCCCTCTGATGAGGTCACCTGACTTTGAGCGACAGTAGGGCAGGTCAACACCTGCTCACTATTTGCCTGGGTTATCTTTTTTTTTTTAATGGGAAAGGCTGCAGCTTTTCAGTCTTAATAAAAGAGTATTAACTGCAGTCACCCCATGACAGGGGTTGAGACTTTGACCATGTGTTTTATTTAACAACCACCCGCTGCTATGCAGATGCTGATCTATCTTTGGGAAACGTGTCCCAAGAAATCAATTGCACTAATCTTACTGTGGACTCCTGAAATCTTAAAATAAGAAAAGATATACATATACGTACCTATCTTAAGAAAACAGTTTCGTTACATTATAATTTCTGATTTCAGTAATTATGACTTGGCAAATTTAGTTTTCATCGTATAAGAGGCAAAATGCAATTAAATGGTATCAAGTGTAAAAGAAAAATAATATTTCTTTCCATAAATCATTTTCAAAAAACCCTTAGGACTTCACATGCTTTTAATGGTTTTTGTAATTTAAAACTCCTGCTTATATCACTTTATCTTTATGAAGGTGATTTTCAAAAAGCACAACTGTGTTCATTTTATTATAAATTATCATTTTATGAACATCAGAATTGCAAACTTGCAAACTTGTGTTCATGTTTATATGTCAACATGCTTAAGTGCCAGCAGATGTTCTGTGATCAATAAGGCACAATTTATATACATTATCCTGAAGTGTCCTTGGCTGGAAATGTTGGTTGGCAGTAGCCAAACTATGGCTGAATATGAGTGATGATAACCAACGAGAAGGGTACCATCCATATGGCTATTGCAGCAAGTCTTATTTTAGAGGGGAAGTAAAGTAGCTATCGATTGAGTTAAGTTGGTAAGCTCAACCATGATTTTAAATAGAATGGTGGGTCCAGTTGGGAGTTTAATTGTGCTAAAATTAACCTTTGTGTTGCGAGGGACCTGTAATTGCTAACAATCTTGCATTAGTTCACATAAAGTTTGCTCCTGGAGTACATTTAGACCCAATAAAATGTCTGAAATGTCTTGTTTGCATTTGTTGTGAGCAAACAAAATACACCAGACGTTTCTTCTGATGTCTGGTAATCTCACCAAGAATAGAGACTAATGCAATTTATTAAATATCTTGAATTTGGGCTGCTGTTTCATCCTAAGTCAATGGTTTCCAGCCTTGACTGGTATTAGAATCACCTGGGGAACTTAAAAAAATTAAACAAAAATCGGTCAGACCAATCAAGTCATCTTTCTGGGGGGTGGGTCCTGGGCAAAAATATTTTTAAAAAAATATATGCTAGGTATTTTTAATGTGCATCTTGCTATTAGAACTTCTGCCCTAGGTGAAATATACCTGACACGTAGTCTTGTTAAGGAAAACTTTAAGTAAGTAGTTCAACTAGTGTGCAATCAAATTAGTTTCTATTGTAGTTTTATTTTAGCTAACATTCAAGTAGCATTAAGAAAAATAATGTGTGTAAGATCAAAGGAGGGTGTAACTTAGGTTTTCCCTGCGTTTCCAGAGCGTTCACAAAAACAGGTGAGTCTGATCATGATCACCTGGCAGTCTCTGAGTTAATCAGTCCGTGGGGATGATGAGAACCTATCTGGTTCTCAGTGGGCCCTTTCTTCTTTTGCTCCTTGTGAGGGTGGAGTGATTTCTGATGGACTCCCTGAAAGAGTTAAAAGAATTCTTGATCATGAGTCTAAAGAATCAGGTTCTGAGTCTCAGTCCCGCTGCTTCCTGGTCCCGAACCTGTTGACTCCCAGCATCACCTGGGAGAGCTTAGAAATGCCAAGTCTTGGGCCCCATGCAGACCCACGGAATCCGACTTCTGCATTGTGACAAGATCCCCAGGGGATTCTAGGCACATCTAGAGCAAGTCAGTGGATCCCCCTGAGCCTTACTTTCCGTACCTTAGCAATGGGGGATCTCCTCTGTTTCCCCACATATTTGAGAACAAATACATGATATAAAAGCATTTCCATAAATTATTCTTTTACTGTGGTATAATATACATAAAACGGATCACTTTAACCATTTCAAAGTGTGTAGTTCAGTGGCATAAAGTATATTCACACGGTTACCGCTATTCATCTCTAGAACTTTTCATCATCCCAAACTGAAACTCTGTGGCAAAAACTCTGTAGACAATAACTCCCCACTTACGCCTCCTCGCAGCTGCTGCCAACCAACATTTTTTTCTGTCTCTATGAGTTTGACTACTCTAGGTACGTCATATAAGTAGAATCATACAGAATTTGTCTTTCTGTAACTGGCTTGTTTCACTTAACATGATGCCCTCAACGTTCATCCATGTTGTAGCATGTATAAGAATTTCATTCCTTTTTAAGGCTGAATAATTCCATTTACATATATATATATATATATATATATATATATATATATATATATCCCACATTTTGCTTATCCATTTACCTGCTGATGGACATTTGAGTTCTTTCTCCCTTTGGCTATTATGAATAATGCTGCTATGAACATGTGTGTACAAATATCTCTTTGAGTCCCTGCTTTCAATTCTTTTGGGTATATACCTAGAAGTGGAATTGCTGATCATATGGAAATTCTATGTTTAATTTTTGGGGGAACTGCCTGTGTTTATTGTTCTTTCAGGTAGGCATGACCCTCAGACCATAATAGCAGCACCCCGTACCTGAGACTTTGATCTTGAATATTACTGCTGTTTACCTTTTGGGGAGTACCTTGGATGTTTACAAAGTGCCATGTAATCGGTTGCATTTAGTTAAGAGGTAAGATTAATTAGATTTTTGAGGCAAGCAAGGACCGGACTTGGCTTTGAAAAGCTCAAGCACTAAAGGAAGTGGTGCTGGAGGCTCAGTGGGTGGTTCTCTCTGCAAATCTATGAGGTGTGATCTCAATAATATTTTTTAGTATGCAGAACACCATGCCAAGGGTTTCCCCAAAGGGATAAACCTGCCTTCAAGAAGGTTACAATCTTACCCAGGAGAGGTGGGAATGCTGAATTAATACAGCATGGAGTATTTTCAAATATACTATTCAATACTCATGGAAAGTGCTGGGGACAGGGAATGAGGGATTTGGTATGAGAGAGGCCATCCTCAACCCCACTACAGTTTAACGGAATCGGCAAAGAATGACTGTGTTTCTAACAGATTGTCTGACTTTCTTCCGTTTTTAATTAAAATAATGTAAAAGTTACTAATACATTTCTGTTACTTCACATACAGCATATCAAACTAGATGGGAGAACAATAAACATGTGAAGTATTTACGTTCCCATCAAGAGAACTAATCATTTAAAGTAAAAGTTTCTGTCTTAAGGAATGGGCTATTGGTGGCTTTTGGTAAATAAAAATTTCATTTGGTTTCTAAATATATGTTTGAATTTTATAAATTGTACTTTTCTTACCAAGAAACCTAGTTCAGCTTATTTTTTATATGATATGATTCTATAACTAATGTGTTAGAAATGGTTATGTTAAACAAATAAATGATTTTAATTCAGGTGCCAACAGGATAATGAACAAATTTCTTCATTGCTGTGAAGAATTCTGAATTCTTCAATTTTATAGGACATTCCAGAGTTATATACATGCCAAGGGAAGTGACTTAATTCAAGGATCATTTATGCAAAAGGCACTCTTTGGGTATGAAACTTACATTCTAGTAGATATCATTCAGGGTTCAGTTAGAAAAACAGAAACCACCTTAGGTATTTCAAGTAGGAAAGGATTTAACAGAAGGAATAAGATGCTAATAAAAAGAAGTTGGGGGCTTCCCTGGTGGAGCAGTGGTTGGGAGTCCACCTGCCGATGCAGGGTACACGGGTTCGTGCCCTGGTCCGGGAGGATCCCGCATGCCGCAGAGTGGCTGGGCCTGTGAGCTGTGGCCGCTGAGCCTGCGTGTCCGGAGCCTGTGCTCCGCAACGGGAGAGGCCGCAGCGGTGAGAGGCCCGCGTACAGCAAAAAAAAAAAAAAAAGAAGAAGTTAGAAGGCTGACATTGCAAATGAAGTCAGGAGAGGCAACTGCTAGCTTTCAGCTTCGCCACAGCAGTCTTATCACAAGAAGCTGCTGGTACTACCCAGGTCAGGAAAGTACAAGAACATGCTGCCTGTGGTCACACCTGGTCATAGCTGTCCTGCGGCACCCAGGCTGATAACTAGAAAGGAAAACTTAGAAGTTGCTGCGAAACTTCACATCTGCTAATCCCTGAACTTCCAGATCTTGCGGAAGGTCATACATCTCATTGTCAGAATGTATTTCTTTTTGAGAACCATGAAAGAAATGGAGTCTGAGACATATAATTACAAGCCTTTCAGTCCTGGGATATGGGGGAGAGCATGTAAGGGGTGGGGATGAATGCTGGTTGCCAAACAATAATAGACAAAAGAAATGTGGATATTATTCCCATTTTATAGATGAGGAAACTGAGGCATGGGAGTCAGTAACTTGCTCAAAGTCCCAGAGTATGAGATTCAAAACCAGGTCTATCTGATTTCAGCACTTAGAGATATTTGGCAATTATATTGGCAAGTATCTATCATATGGCAGATAGCTCCAAAATTTAATTTGCTTCCTTGGCTTTAACCCTCATCAGCTCACATTTTTTTTAGGCTATATAATTCAAAACAGACCATTACAAAGGGATTATTTGGCAATCTACTTGGTGGTTTTTCCAAATTTTCAAACCTTTTCAACTCCTTCCAGAAAATGCGATCTGCGAAGCTTTTGGAATTAGGGTAAGCTTCCTAGACACAAAGCCTTGGTTTGGTGATATTTCTGGGAGTGGGGTAAAGAATTATTTGTGCCACAACTCTTAAGTCCAGGCTTAAAGCCAAATTGTACCACAGACAATATGTAAGAAATCTCTAAAACATGTCCAATTTTCCTTATTCTTTGAGATCCTTATCAGTCTTGGCTTAAGATGAAGTTATAAGCCAAGGAACAAAATTGACATTTACTAATTATGACACTCCGCCCCCAACAAAAACATAAGTAGAAAGAATGTACATTCATTATAACTTATTTATTCATTCATTACCACACATTAATTACCATGTACCCTGCTGGGTTCATTTATTCATTCAACAGACATTCACTGTGGTGCGTACTGGTTATTCTCCATTTGTTGACTCCACTCCCTTCTCCCCACGCCGCACAGATCCATATCTCTACCACTGCTTGAGTTCTGATTGTGCACAGGTTTCTGTGGGTGGTTGTTTCAACTTGCATAGATGCCAGATTTTCTAGATCTTATTGCTGGGTGATCATTTGTTAGCTCATTTGATGAGGCAATGAGCAGCAGTAAAGATTCTGGAGATTATACATATAAACACTGCAACACAGACAAACACTAGGAGAAGGGTTACAGTCAGAGTTTGTAGAATACTTCTGTGTCAGGAGCCAGGAGTGCCCAAATTCAACCAAGAGAATAGATTCCTCCCTTGTCCAAGAGCCCTCAGAACCAGATATGGTGGTATTACCCAAATCACCTAATTTTACTTTTTGTTTGTTAGTCTGTTTTTGCTTTCTGGATCTCTTTTAGGAATAGCAAAGATCCCAGAGGCTTCTATGGGGAAGTAAAGATAACATTCTTCTGCTAATACAGCTCCCTTTCCCCCTTGATAGGCCAGTATCATATCTAAAGTGTCTCTACTTGACAGATGATGGGAGACAACCCGGTTGGAAAGAAACGGAAGTGGAAAAAGTGGCATAAGTGGGAAATAGAAGGGGCACAAGTGGGAAAAGAAGGGGCTGTAGTTTGGTCTGGAAATACTAGCTGGATTTGATTTAGAAGCTGTTTTCATCATGGGTGGCTCAGAGACTCTAAAGTTAGCTGGAAAATCTTCTTAACTTTCAATTCTAATATTTGCTCCTTTAGTCCTAATACTTTTAATCTGCTACATGGTTAGATTGTTTCTTTACATTTTTAAGGCATTTTATACTCACCTCTAATATGGCCCCCCAAATAGTAATGTGATAACATTTTATTATAATTATGTATTTGCTTACTGGTCTGTCCTGTAACTGGACTGTGAGGTCTCAAGGGCAAAAGGTGTATCTTAGTCGTCGGTTATCTGAGGCATTTAGCACAATGCCTGACATGTACTATGTCTTAGCAAGGCAGTAAGTTATGAACACTGGTGTTCTTCTATTCCAGTAACCCAGGTGTTAGCCGGGGCTCCAGGGCAGGCTCAGTTCTTGGCCTCTGCCCACCATGGAGAAAGAATTTGGTACTTTTATTGATTCCCCTAAAATAAAACCATAAGGCACCAGTGAGAAACGAATGTTTTCTTGCAAATGACTGCTTTCGTTGGTGGGGAGGGTTCACTGCATCTCTCTCTCTTTCTCTCTCTAGTTTTATATACATGGAATCACAGAATATGTACTCTTTTTATAAGGCTTTTTTCCCCTCTGTACTGTTATTTTGAGATTTCTTCGTGCCATTGCTTGAATCAAAGTTCATTCCTTTTTATTGCTGAGTAGTATTCCATTGCATGGATATAGCACAATTTGTTTATCCAGGCTCTTGTTAATGGACAGTTAGGTTGTTTACAGTTTTTGGCTATTGCTGAAAAAATTGTCATATACAAGTCTTTGTATGGACACATATTTCCTTTTCTTTTGGGTAAATACCTAAGAGAAGAATGGCTGGATCAAAAGTAGGTATTTAACTTTTCAAGAAACAAATTCTTTTCCAAAATGGTTCTTCCATTTTACGTTTCCTCTGTAGCGCAAGAGAGTTCCAGTTTCTCCACATCCTTACCAACACTTGATATGTCAGTCTTTTTAGTGTTAGCCATTTTAATAGATGTGTAATGATATCTCATTGTGATTTTATCTTGCATTTCCCTAGTGGCTAATGATGTTGAGCAACTTTTCATGTGCTTATATGCTATCTGTACATCTTCTTTTATGAAGTGTCTGGTCAAATCTTTTGTCCACTTTTTATTGGCTTTTTCCTTATTGTTTAGTTTTGAAAGTTCTTTATGTATTCTGGATATAAGTTCTTTGTCTGATGTGTGTGCTTTGCAAATAATTTCTCCTAGTCTGTGGATTGCCTTTTCATTCTCTTAACAGAAGAGCAGAAGTTTTTAATTTTAATACAGTCCAATTGACCAATATGTTCTTTTATTAACTATACTTTTGTTGTCATAAGAAATCTTTGCCTAACCCAAGGTCACAAAGATTTCCTCCTATGTTTTATTCTAGAAGTTTCTTTTTTTTTGAAACTATTATTTCATTAAGGAATCCACTTCTATGACTCATGAAGCCCAGGTTGAGTTAGCAGTGACAAGTTCTGGAGGTAATGACACCCCACTCTGGACTTTCTGGTTATAACCACTGTCTTCTCTCTCTCCCTCAACTGAAAACCCAGACTCATGAGGCCTCAATCCTGCCCTTCTTTTCCTGGAATATGCCAAAGCCAACTATGTAAGAGGCTTTTTCAGAGGAGAAGACGAATTTGTCTTCCCAGAAGACAAACCCTCTGCTTTGTGAGGCAGATAGCAACCCCAAACCATAGACATGTTGGGACCTGCACAGGCCTCAATTAATAGAAGTTTTATAGGTTTAGATTTTATATTAGGTCTATGATAAATTTTGAGTTAATTTTTATATGTAGTGCAAGGTATAGATCCAAGTTCACTTTTGTTTTGCATATGGATATCTAATTGTTCCAACATCATTTGTTGAAAAGGCTATCCTTTTTCTGTAGCGTTACCTTTTTGCACCTGTCAAAAATCAGTTGTCCATATATGTGTGTGTCTATTTCTAGATTCTGTTCTTTTTCATTGATCTATTTGTCTGTCTTTATGCCAAACACACTATTTTAATCACTGTAGCTTTATAACAATTTTTACAATCAGAGAGTGTTATCCCTTTAAATTTTAGATTTATTTTGGCTATTCTAGGTCCTTTTCATTTTCATATGAATTTAGAATCAGTTTGTCAGTTTCTACAAAAAAAGCTTGCTGGGATTTTGATAGAAATTGCATTGAATCTATAGACCAATTTGAGGAAAATTGACATATTAACAATATTGAATCCTCTGATCCACTCATTTATTTAGGTATTTAAAAATTCTATCAGCAATGTTTTACATTTTTAGTGTATAGGTCTTACCTATCTTTTGTCAGATATATCCCTAAATATTTCACATTTTTATGCTATTGTGAATAGTATTATTTTTCAATTTCCGTTTCTGATTGTCACTAGTATATAAAAGTACAATTGATTTTCTATATCGAATATAATGTATTCCCAGGATAAACCCAACTTGGTCATGATGTATTATCCTTTTAATATATTGTTAAATTAAATTTACTAACATTGTGTTTAGAATTTTTACTTCTATGCTCATGAGGGATTTTGGTCTTTAGTATTCTTTGTTTTAATTTTAATTCTTTTGTTTAATCCTTCCTGTTTGATTTTTGGGGAAGGATTTGTAGGATTGATCTTATTTCTTCCTTAAATGTTTGGTAGAATTCACTGACGAAGCCATCTAGGCCTGGAGTTTTCTTTGTGGGAAGATTTTTAACTACAATTTCAATTTTTAAAATAGATATAGGTACTAAGATTATTTATTTCTTCTTGACTAAGTTTATGTAATATATGTCTTTCAAAGAATTTCCTATTTCATCTAAACTGTTGAATTTATAGACATAAAGTCACTTGTAATATTCCTTATTGTCCTTTTAATATCTGTAGAATATATTGTGATATTCAGTTCTCCCATTCTTGATATCAACAACTTGTATCTTCTCCCTTTTGGTCCTGACCAATATGGCCATAGGTTTGTGAATTTTATTGATCTCAAAGAAACTTTTGGTTTCATTGATTTTCTCTATTGTTTTTCTGTTTTCTGTTGGGCAAAACAATTTTTTTATAGGCAGAGATAAGGGAACGAGTGAAAAATGTCCTGATGATATTTTTGATTTTTTGATAGATTCTGACCTTGATTCTGATTCTTCTTTTTTGCTTAGATTTGTGCTTAATGCATAGCAGGTACTTGGTTACGTGGTGGACCTCTTCTCCTTTTTTTGATTTTCCTTTTAATTTTTAAGGAATTGATTTAATATACCCAACACACCCTATTGGCCATCCCCCATTTAGTACTTTGATTGAACAGAATCATGTACTTGCTAGGATATCTTATGCTTCTCATGATTATGTGATTACCTTGAACTAACCTCGATCAAGTTATTTACCACAGTGTCCTCTGATTTTCCCGTGTTTAAGGTGAGGGAGCTGGGATTTTTTTAGTGGGTGATGATCCATTAATGGGTCATGAAACAAATAAGGTAGGTCACAACCATTTTTTAACAAATGAAATAGAATAGAAGTATCAGATGGCTTCACACATAGTGAGGATAAGTATTATCTTGTGAAAGTATTGGGTTGGCCAAAAAGTTCGTTCTGGTTTTTCTGTAAGATCTTATGAAAAAAACCCGAATGAATTTTTGGCCAGCCCAATATTTATGGGGGGTCAGGAGAAACAAGTTTACAAAACACTGGATTAGATCATCTCTAAGGACCATTCCTTTGATTCTCTAATTCCTGTAATGGATGTGTTTCACTTTATCATTGCATAGTATAAATTTCTACATGCTTCTGAGCAATGTTCTACATGTAAATAAAAAAGATAAATAGCCTTGTGGTTTGGAAGGTTACGTTTGCAAGAAATTGAAGTGCTTCATCAGACTGGTTCTTCTAGATTTTCACCACAGAACTTGGATTTTAAAATATTTGGTCTGATTAAAACCATAGAAACTTTCTTTAAAAGTTTATAAACGAGCGATTTTCTTTAAAAAATTTTAAACGTGTTTACTTTCTTTTCAATTTTCTTCTCATCGTTCATGTGTACATACACATCTTATCTGGGTTTTTGTTGTTGTTTTTTTTTAGCATAGTGGATACAAAATGTACTTAGTGGTTTCCAGATTTTAAACTGTAAGTTAGATGGTTGTGTCTAAGTTTTTGTTCTGTTTCAGCTTCTCTTCCATTATGGTTTATTACAAGATACTGAATATAGTTCCCTGTGCTATACAGTAGGACCTTGTTATTTATGGTTATTTTTTTAAAGCATATATTTATGTTCATGGTCACATTTTCTTATAAAGATTTCTACATAGTGAAAATCGACCCACTTTAGGGTTGTTACAGCTATATAGTATTGAACCGTGTTAATATGTAAATAGCTTGATTTAAAAAAACACAGTAATTTATACAGTCAGGAGTTTCTGCATTGACCATCTGTGACAGAAAGGTGAGTGTTTTATTCGGTTAGGCACTGTGCTAGTTTTAACGACTGGCAATCTATGATGTTAGCTGAGTACAATGTTCAGAAGAGCAGGGATCGATGCCCCTACCCTCAGAGCCATGTAAATGGTTTCTGTCAAGCTGCGATACAGGCCGTGGCAGGGCCAGGAGGGATGCTCAGATGAGGGCTGTGGCCAGGAGAACTAGATCTGGAGGGGAAAAGTCCTTTATAGCCACAAAGTATCAGAGCTAGAAATTGTCTTGAGTACCTCCTAACTGAATCTAACACCCATTTTTTAGATAGGAAACAGGCTCAGGTGGTAACTTTCCCTGTTTATATAGTGCAGGTAACAAAACTTGGATCTTCTGATTATATGATCTTAGCTTGAAGTTTTAGGAGGTGAAAACCATTCAGACACTGGAAATGCAGAAGAGGCAGGAGAATACAGAAGGTATGCAATTAAGAGAAGTCAGACATAAGTCAGGGACTGGGCCATTTTTCCTGGTCAAAGAGAGGGAGGCAGTTGGGAATACAGAGATCTCTCAACCCAGAAAGTAAGGATAGTAGATGTAAGATGACCATCAGTGAGCTTAGCATCTAGGCAACACGTTTTGGGGCTAGTTGCTCCCTCTATACCAATAGGAGCTGGGGTCATGGCATGAACATGCCCAAGTCTGCAGGGAAAGGTGAATCCTTCTGCTGTATGGTTCTGACAGAGACTAAAGCAAAGAAAGTTCGAGGTGGGGAGAGGGAGCAAATTTCTTCTTTCAGAGAAAATATAGGACACCCTGTTAAGCTGGAATTTAAGATAAACCACAGATAACTTTTTTTTTTTTTTGCGGTACGCGGGCCTCTCCCGTTGCGGAGCACAGGCTCCGGACGTGCAGGCTCAGCGGCCATGGCTCACGGGCCTAGCCGCTCCGCGGCACGTGGGATCCTCCCGGACCGGGGCACGAACCCGTGTCCCCTGCATCGGCAGGCGGACTCTCAACCACTGCGCTACCAGGGTAGCCCCACAGATAACTTTTTAAGTGTGTCCCATGTATTATCATAATAAAAGTTTATATATAATAGGCTCAAAATCAGGTTTTTTGGTGCCATATAAGTATCCTGACACCCTTCATGCTTGCACACAACAAATATACAAACCATTGCTGGAGTTTCATTTCCCTATTCGAATAAATAGCTGATAGTTTTACAAAGGACGCCATTACTAACATGGTCTTGAGGCTGAATATTCAGACTTTTATACATCTCTGTTAGTTTCCAGAATAGTGAAAGTTCACAAACCAGTTATAGAGCCTGCAAATGGGGAAAACTGTTCCCAGTGTGGCAAGGCCAGGGGATGATCAAAGCTTTGCAGGACAAACACTTCCTGGGGCACCAGTTCAAGATGGAAAGCTGGCTTGCAGTCTGTTGGTACTCAATGGATGCAAAAACATGCATTTTAAAAAGGAGGGATAGTAGTTTGCTCCAAGATATTTCTATGCTCTATTAAAGTCAGTTCTAATTATTTTAAGGAAAACTGATATGAAAAAATCTAAGCTTGGAAAGTAAGCACAAGAATTGCTGGTCCTTGAGGACAAGCATACCAGAATGCTTCTTACAGCATTGTTTGCAGTGGTTAAAAAAATTTAAAAAGACAAGGAAAAAACAGAATGTCTATCTAAAGGGGCACGGTTGAGCAAATCATTAGATGTCCTCCCTGTGGAATATTTGGTAACTATGGCTGTTAGCAAAACATAATAAGATAGAATCATGAGTACTGAAGTGAAGGGATGACTGTACTATATAGGTAAGTGAAAAAAAAAAGGAATAAAGTGTAGAATAGAACTTGTTTTAATCAAAAGAGTGAAAACAAGAACTAAAATTCCACCAACCCTCAGTAAGTATATGTATGTATTTGTATATATTGTAATGAGTAGAGTATGGAAGGATCCACATCAGATTTATTAATCACCTGGGATGAAATGGGAGCTGCTGGGAAGATTATTAGCTTTTTTTTGTACCTCTCTGTATTCTCTGGCTTATTACAACATGTGTGTATTACTTATGAAAGTAAGAAAAAGATACTATCAAATAAAATTTAAAAATTATATGACATGTAGATTAAAAGAAGATTCACTGATGGGCTTCTTTAGACAGTGGACTCCTTACCAAACTGCTTCTTTCTCATTTCATCATACACTTCTAAAATACAGGTCAATTCATAAAATTTCAGTTAACATACAAGTATTCTAGGAATGGACTTTTGCCCTGTGGTATACCTATACCTTTTATCTAAGGAATTTAACCAGAAGTAGATTTTGGCTTACTGGGAAAAATGCTAGATTTTATGAGAAAACTGAGATGAGTTAATGGTAACAAACTGAGCTTTACCAGGAATCCCAGTACAAAAGCTCTGGCTCAATTATCTGTGAAGCTGCCCAGACGCTCTACATATCTTTATTGCAATGAAGGAACAGAACATGTTTGCATATATTTGCAAAATCTTATCTTTAGGGATGTGTCCATTCTCTGTTTGTACCATCTTTCAACGAGCCAGCATCCAAAGGCCCCTTTTCTCAATATGGGATACTAATTTGGTATTTTCTAGGTTAACCCATCGCTAAACATCTGCTGTAGAAAGTTTTATGTACTCAGATCCAAAACCAAAAAAGTATTGGATGCTTTTTTATACCTTTGTATATTTTATATACTTACATTAAAAATTATGTACTTTTTCTTTGCATGTTCTACAACTATCACAGATTCTTTTTGGAATAAGAGGCATAAAAGAAAATAAATATGAAACATGTAACAATGTTGTTAATGGGGAAAGGGAAGATGTTCAAGGTCGTTGATAGGTAAATAGAATGAGTGTTATCACCCTTGTAGCTCCCTCAGTTCCCCACTGAACTGAAGTATTGAGTTGGTTTCCAGCTAATAGGCGATTATGGGGAAGAGGAGGTTTTTGCTTCTAACTTACTGCAGGTCACTAAGTTTGTCAGGCACCTGCCCCGTCCATACGATTGCAAGGGGGGGATGTCAATGCCCAAACCAAAAGTTACTGTGAAGACAATGAGATAACAGGTATGAATTGTTCTGAAGTCCTCGGAAATGGCTAGATTGGTCCAAGGAACACTTGTTAATTAGCTGCCCTGTTGGCCTCAAACCCCAATCAAAACAAAACACCCATAGGTATGTATTTAACAATATTCTATTTTGCATCCATTAAAGGTATTTTTCGGTTATATGAGATATATTAAGACACAAAAAGACTCTGGGCTCCCTCCGGATTAAGTGCTTACAGCTCTAGTAATGAACTCAATGCATTGTAGCGCTGTAAACAATGCAAAGCAGGGCATTTCTTGCTTTGCTTTCCTTCAACATGTGAAGGGACTTGACCCAATCTGTTCCAGGTGCAAAGATGTCTCCTGTCCACGTAGCCCTTTTCACCCTGAGGTCCTTTCCACAGCTTCCTGGAGGCCTTGCGACTGAACCACTTCTCAGTAGATCCATATGATTTCTAATATTTTGAAGCCATGGGAAACAAATTATCCTTTGGACTTGAACTTTTGGAGGAAATTAAAATATATGCAACTTTTAAAATGCACTTTACATTTCTGAAACAGTTTTATGGACACAAGAGAATAATACTGGAATGTACATAATTTGGTTTCCCCATAAAGTTTGGTATTTTTGAGACTGAAAGAGCTGAAATGGTTTTTTTTGTGAGATATGTGAGCTTTTCTTGTAATCACAAGATTTAAGAAAACATTTAATTTATTATTCCATTTTTCCAAAAAACAATCACCTTCAGGATTCCTTTCCTTTATGAGAAGAGAAAGAATTACAGCAAGGACAGCCTTCCTTTAGCAGAGGGTCTGCTGGGCTCATTGGGTCAATGTGAAACAAGCTACACCTGTCCGTGGCTGTATCTGTTCCCTAGCTCTGTTGTCCACTGTTGTATATTCTGTAATATACACTGTAATTTCAGATAAACAAGGAATGCATGCAGTATTTGGGACATATACAAATATAGTATTGCATGCATTCCTTGTTTATCTGAAATTCAAGTGTAACTGGGTACTCTGTATTTGTATTTGCAAAATCTGGCCACCCTAGTCTGGGACCTTACTCTTGAGAGACCCCCTGCCCCCACATTTCTTCATTCACTCAGTCATTCATTCCACAAACACTTATGGAGCATTTACTCTGTGCCAAGCTCTGTTCTTGGCTCCAAGAAGAGAGCTGCAAATAAGACAGGCAGAGTCCCTGCACAGTCTTAGAACTTTCAGTGTTGTAGGAAAACAGACCAAAAAAAAAAAAAAAAAGTTTTAAGAAAGAAAATAAAGAATCAGCAGGATAACTTCAAATGGTGATGAGTGGTATAAAATAATGAAGAAGAGTGAGTCTGGCCCAGGTGGCCAGAGAAGGCCACCTGGGAGCATTTGCACTGACTTGAGGCTTGAAGGATGAGGAAGAGACAGCCATGGTTGGAGCTGAAGGGAGAGCAATCCAGGCAGAGAGAACAGCAATTGGAAAGGCCCTGAGGTGAGAGCATGATTTGATTTACAAACAACAGAAAGGAGGCAAATGTTGCTGGATTTGTGAGCTAGGGAGCAAGTGGTTACAAAAAAGGTTGGGGAGGAACTGGGTCGGAGGGGGGAGGGAAGATCACAGAGAGCATTGTTAGTGCTGGGGAAATTGGTGCTGATTTATGGTTTTAAAAGGCCACTGTGGGACTTCCGTGGTGGCGCAGTGGTTAAGAATCTGCCTGCCAACGCAGGGGACACGGTTCGAGCCCTGGTCCGGGAAGATCCCACATGCTGCGGAGCAACTAAGCCCGTGCGCCACAACTACTGAGCCCACGTGCCACAACTACTGAAGTCCGCACCTACAGCCCATGCTCTGCAACAAGAGAAACCACTGCAATGAGAAGCCCGCACTCACTGCAACTAGAGAAAGCCCGTGTGCAGCAACGAAGACCCAACACAGCCAATAAATAAATAAATAAATAAATAAAATTTATTTTAAAAAAAGATCACTGTGACTGCTCCATGGAGAATGCATTTTAAGGAGGAAAGAGTGGGAGCTGGGAGACCCTTTAGGAGACTCTGCCTCTACTGGGTGAAGATGGTGCATTGGACTGGGGAGAAGATGTTGATGGGTTTGGAATATGTTGAAAAGCCAAGCTGACTTGCTGGGGTACAGTGTGGTGAGTGGGGCACACCGAGGATCCAGGGTGATTCCCCGAAGTTTCTAGAAGGGAAAACCCTTTCTCTCTTCTCCTTTCCCCCTCCCCTTTATTTCTTCCTTTCTTCCCTTATTCACTGGTTTTGTTTGTCCCGCCCAGCTTAATCCTCCTGATCCTGCTCTTCTGCTGGCTTCCAGGCCAGGTTTTCATTGCTTGAGGTCCAGACCTGGCTTTTGTTGCTGGTCGGGGCTGGAGCTGGGGGAGAGGGAGGTGCTGGATTCTAAGGTCAGAGAAGGAGAAGAGGAAGGGGGCCTCCACCACAGCTGACCTTCCTCTGGAATCTTCCTTTGTGTGACCTTCTAAATGTATTGGGTCTTTCTCCCCTTCAGCTATTGTAACTTCACCTGTCATTCCAGGCTCCAGAAAGGGGCAAAAGATGCAAACTTGTCCTGTTTCATATTTCGCCAAAGAATAGCTATATTTCTAGTAAAAATTCCAGACAAGAGTGAGAAAAGGGTCAGTGGCTGGCACTCATCCCTTCAATCCTAAGCTTGTAGTAGTTCTGTTTGGATCGTGATTCCAACCAAGACATTTCTTTGTCATTCCCAAGGTTCAGGAAGAATGGTAAATATCCCAGAGAAATAATGTATGGAGGAAGGAAAAAAGGGAGGAAGGAAGGAAGGGGAAAGGAAAGGAGAGAGGGAGAGAGAGAGAAGGAGAGAAAAAGAGAGTAAGAGCAAGTTTTCCCACAATAATATCTGAGCAAAAATTTACTGCTTTATTTTCTTAATCTAATGGTGACCAAACCCCACCAGCACAGACATAAAGCAGAACTAGTCTGAGAGCCAGTACTGATTCATATCTGGGAGAGAGGGAGGCAGTGACTTAGCAGGAAAAAAAACCCCAACAAGATGAGAACAAAACCAAAACCACTCTAACTTGGATTTGATAATGACTCTGTAATGGCTGGTGTTGAGAGCCCAGGAGGGCAGGGCTGCCAGCGTCTCCCCACCTTTGCAGCCCTGTGTTTAGTAGAGGATGGTCCGAGGCCAGCGTTCACTGCCTGTACAAGGGAAAAAGGAAGGAGCCAAGAGCACCTCTCTGGGCCCCATTACCTCATGTTTAAGGGAAGGGGTTGGACCAAATGAGCTCAAAGGTCTCTTTCAGCTTCAACACCGTGTTCCCACACCTTTTCTGTTTTCTCTCTCCTGCTTCACTCACACATTTCTCTGTAGCCAACACTGTTCTAAAAACTTTCGTCCTTTTCCTTGCCTCTCTTCTGTGCTTCAGGCATTGACCAGGGTTCCAGCAGTTTCCAACTTCTGATGTTGGCAGCTTATTATATTTAGACCTTGGGGGAGACAGATAAATAAAACAGTTTGCTTGGTGGGTCAGAATCATGTACACTAAAGTCTTCATATTAGTATATAATCAAGTACCAGAGAAAAGATCTGTGAAATTTAAATTTTTAATATTGGTTCCAAAAATGCAGCAGACTGTGATTATCACATCAAGCTTCCTTCTCCATGAAGCCACAGAAAGTTGCTTTCAAAGACAATGGCTACCAAGTTCTGTGTGGTTTGGAGACTGGCAGCTGGCCAGGGAAATGGCTCCCTCCCCACCATTTACAGAACTCAGGGTAACTGCGTATGTGTGACTACATAAATGAATCAATCCTCTATTGCCTGACCAGACCTACTCCTTATTTACATCTTGAAAAAAAAGAGAATAGAAAGAAAAAGCAAAATAGAGTATTAGTCAGGGAAGGTATTATCCTACCAAGCCATTTCAGCCACTGAGGATTTTTGTTTTTCCACAGACATGAAGGATGGTGGTATTTGGGGATAGATCAGAAAAGAATTATCCAAATATTTCTCAAATGTCCCCCTTATTTTTCAGATTATAAATGAAGTAGAGAGGTACCATACACGGAGATAACAGCCTTCTGACACTGTTGTCGCTAGATGAACCAGTTAGAATATTTTGTCTACAAGGAACAGGAAATCCGTTTATATTTGGCTTTAATAATACTTTATTTATTTAACATTAAAACCATAATTTTAACATAAAAACTCTGTGGGTTCAGAGGCTCAGATGTGTCATCAGGGACACAGTTTTTCTCTATCTTTCTACTCTGATTTATTTTCTGAAGCCAGATGCCCTCAAGGTACCAAAATGGTTGCCATTGTTCCAGGCATCACACTGTGATGACAGTATATGGCAGAAAAAGGAATGTCACTTTCTGTCTTATGTTCTATCTGAAGAGAGAGGAAGAGCCTCGCAGAAGCCTTGCCACTGACTCCCTCATTTTCGTTGGTCGTAACGGCATTATATGCACGCACCCTCCTAGATCCTTTACTAGGTAAGGGAATGAGACCACCATGATTGGCTTAGACCTGTGTTGTCTAGTAGAAATATGTAAGCCACATATATAATTTTAAATTCTCTAGCAGTCCTATTAAAAAAGAAACAGGTGCTATTAGTCCTAATAATATATTTTATTGACCCCAATATATCTAAAATATTATTTCAACATACAATTAATACAACAAATGAATAATGTTATATATTACACTTTTTTTAGGAAGAATTTTTTGAAATCTAGCGTATATTTTACACTCACAGCACATCTCAATTTGGATTGGCCACATTTCAAGTGAGTAAGAGCCACACGTGGCCCATGGCTACTGCATCGGACAGTGAGGGTCTAGATCTAACAAGATTTATTGTGTGGGTGCTGGGAAGGGGTCCAGCCTCCCCTGAAGTCAGAGCCCCTCAAAGGAGGGTGAACAAAGTTGGGGTTCTCTTAGCAAGGAGGACGAAGGGAAACGGCCACTGGGGTGGCAGCTAACCTCATCTCTCCAGACTGCACCTCTTCCCATGGCCTCTTGTTTGGAGAAAGGTACTCCCACCTACTTAGTCACCAAGAGAAATACGGAATCATTCTGGACTCCTGTCTTTCCCTCATTCCTTCGACACAACCACTCAGTGAGTTCTAGCAATTCGACCTCCTACATGTCTCTTGAACATGTCTTCTCCTCTCCATCCCCTTTGCCATGGCCATGATTCAGGACTCTCTATCAGAATCCCACCTGGATCTGATCACATCACTGACTTCTGTAAGGCTCCTCAGTGGCCCCCAAGCTTTCAGGACACAGTTCAGACCCTGTAGCCCAGCACATATCAGCACATGTGGCCTTATTCTCACAAGTACTCTCCGCTCCAGCCCTGCAGTGCCAGAATTCTTGGAGTGTCTTTGCTCTTTGATGCCTTCATCCTTTTTCACATATGATTCCCTGTCTTTAGATCACCCTCTCCCTTCTCCTTCTTCCTCTCCCTCTTCCAGGGTCCTCTTCTTGGGAGTCTTCCTTACCCCTCCCCATCCAGGTAGGATTAAGCACCACAAAGCCATGCTCATTTTCTGCTCTAGCACATGTCAAACTGAATTGTGCTCGCTGTGCCCTTTTTCCATTAGATGGTGAGCTCCTTGAGTGCAGGGGCTGTGCTTTGATTTCTAGAGCTCCACTGCATAGCACACGGTGCCCACCTGGCACACAGGGAATGCCTAGCAGGCCACCTGGCAAAGTAAAGCCTCCACGTCTATTGAATGGATGGATGGATGGATGAGTGGAGGAATTCTATTCTCCTTCCCAGTCTTTCCTCATCCATGATTGGAAAGCAGCCCTTTCCATCTTCCTCCTGCCTTTGGGAACCATATCAGTTTCCGAGGGCTGCCAAAACAAAGTACCACAAACTGAGCAGCTCAAACAACATAAATGTATTGTCTTACAGTACTGGAGGTTAGAAGTCCAAAATCAAGGTGTCAGCATGGTTGGTTCCTTCTGAGGGCTGTGAGGGACAGTCTGTTCCGTGCCTCTTTCCTCACTTCTGGTAGCCTCAGGCATCCCTTGGCTTGTAGATTGCCACATTTTCCCAGTCTTCAATATCATTTTCCCTCTGTAGATGTCTGTGTGTCCAAAATTTCTCTTCTTATAAGAACACCAGGCAAATTGGATTAGGGCCCCCCCTCATGACCTTATGTTAACCTGATCATCTGCAAAGATCTTATTTCTAAATAAAGTCACATTCACAGGTACTGGGGGTTAGGACTTCAACATCTTTTGGTGGGACACAATTTAACCCATAACGAGAGTCACAAGTGAAGGCAGGTGTATTTATTTTTTATTGCTGTGCAACAAATTACCACAAATTTAGCAATTTAAAACAATACATACTTTTATCTCGCAGTTTCCATGGGTCAGGAGTCCAGGCATGGCTTAGCTGGGCCCCCTGCTTGTTCTCACAGGCTCTAATAAAAGTGTTGGTGGATGTGTTCTCATTTGGGAGGCTCGGGGAAAGAATCTGCTGCAAGCTCACTTGGGTTGTTGTCACGATTCACTTCCTTGTGGCTGCAGGACTGAGGGCCCTGGCTTCTTACTGGCTGTCACCTGGAGGTTGTCTGCAGTTCCCTGCCCGTGGTCCTCTCTGTAGGCAGTTCACAATGGGGAAGTTTGCTTCTTCAAGGCTGGCCGGAGAGAGTCTCTCTGTGGCTCCAGATGGAGTTACTCCTCTCTTATGCTCTCTTTCTCACTCTCTCTCCTCTTTCCAGTCATGGGAGGGACATATTCTATTACCTTATTCTATTGATCATAAGCAAGTCACAGGTGCCTCCCACCCTCAAGAGGAGGGGATTATACGGGGAAGTGACTAATTGAGGTCACCTTAGAGTGTGTCTGCCACAGTAGGTGTGTTTCGTGTGTTTCTTTCTTGGTCTCCCCAACTTGCCCATAGAAGCTTTACTCAGCTTTATTTCAGGCTTCAGATTCTAGAAAATCTAAGGAATAGGGGAAGGAAAGGGGTCATGTTCAAGAGAATCCAGTGGCCCCAAAGGAGAGCATAATTAAAAAAAATTAAACTCTCGTTAAATTGATTTTAATTTAATATTAAATGATATGAAGTATTTAAATGCATTCAAATTGCATTTATTAAAAAGCATTATTTGATATTGAAATAACTATACAGACATACTAATGACAACAGCTGATATCGAGGGCTGACCATGTGCCAAGCACCATTCCAACACAACTTAGCATATGGTACTCATTTCATCCCCAGAATTGACCTGTTATTCCCATTTTACAGTTGATGATACCGACATATACAGGGGCCAGTGGAATGCCCTAAAGTCACACTGCTGTAGCAGCTAGTAGACATGAGGTTCAAACCTCTGACCCCTAAAGGCTGCTTGATGGCACAGCCCACATACTTAACTATTAAGCTTGATTGGTTGCCCCTGGAATGGTGTTTCTCAAAGGGGTGATGTGAACCTGCCAGCACTTGCCACTGTGATTCTCTTTTCCTTAATCTATGACTGATCTATTCTTCATGAATGATGCCCTCATTCAGTCAAACTACAGAAAAAAGTATAAACAACTTAAAAGGCAAAAGGGCCTAGTTTGTATTTAGATATTTGTCAGCTGGTCTTAGAGAGATTCAAATGGTTCTCTACAGTGAGACATCTTTAGTTTTAGCTTTATCCAATGTCAACTTTCCTGCCTTGTTTTGCCTCTGTCCACTCAAATTTGGAAATATTTAAGAGTACTGTCAGTCATACCACTCAGGAGTCTAAATCTCTGTGAACATATAAGAATATTTTATTTCATTTTAGAAAAATGAAGACAAGAAGCAAACATTGGAAGGCATAATTTCCACAAGGATGTTTGTGACACTGGAATTTTTTGACAGCAATTTGTATTTATGAAGTATGTGTAATGGTCACATAGGTGGCTGAAGATTCATTGATACCCAGAAGATAAACCACAGGAAGAGAGGTCAGGAACATCTCTATGTGGGCTGACTTTCCCCAGGCCCTGGGTGTCTTACCTGGAAATTTGTGCTTTGAATCAGATCCTAGTTCTGAGTGTGAAATCTCACAATAAAAGAAATTAATCATTAAAATTCTATGTGAAGTTCTAGTCTTTTTTTAAAATTATTATTATTTATTTATTTATTTTTGGCTGTGTTGGGTCTTCATTTCTGTGCAAGGACTTTCTCTAGTTGTGGCAAGCGGGGGCCACTCTTCATCATGGTGCGCGGGCCTCCCACTATCGCGGCCTCTCTTGTTGCGGAGCACAGGCTTCAGATGCGCAGGCTCAGTAGTTGTGGCTCACGGGCCTAGTTGCTCCACGGCATGTGGGACCTTCCCGGATCAGGGATCGAACCCGTGCCTCCTGCATTGGCAGGTGGATTCTTCACCACTGTGTCACCAGGGAAGCCCGAGTCTATTAACTTCTTACATATTGTGGCTACAGTGATATAATTCAGGATCTTCTTAAGAATGTGAAACTTTTGCAAGAAAAAAATATTTTTTTCTCTACCTAGTGACTGGGAACTTTCTATTTTCAATCTGATGAGGTGCCATTTGAGGTGCTGTGAGCTTTACATACTCATTTACACATCCCCTGACAATTAAAACGAAAAATGTAGAGGAATTAATCAAAACACAAGGTTGATTTTTTTTTCTTCTTCTGAATGTCAGCTTTGAAAAACTCTTACTGCTAAAGGCCAGAATAAATGTTAATGATTCAAAAGAAGGAAGAAAGAGTTGACACATTCATTAATTAGGTTGTATTCGTAGCTCTACTGTGAAAAACACTTGTTAGCTTGAGTGATATCCTTAACTTGTCACAATTTTTTCTCTCAAAATGCAAATATCTTTTTCTTTTTGCTAATTTTGAGAAGTGATATAGTACACTGTTTCTCAATCCTCCCAGAGTTTCAGAATCACCTTGAGAAGTAGTAAACCTAGTAGTAGATTACTAGTCCCAGAGTTTCTGATTTAGTAGGTCTGTAGTGGGACCTGAGGTTCTGGATTTCTAATAATACAGAATGATAAAGCTCCAAATGATACAAAAGAACATAAAGGAGAAGGTTATGGATCACTTAGAATACTATCCCTAAAGACAAACGTTGTTAACTGTTTGGTGTACGTGCTTTTGATACACTCCTGGGGCAGACACTGCCAGGTACCTGGTCTGTACCATTGACTGCATTCAAAACAACAACAGTGTCCAACTGAAAATCAAATCACACAGCCTCCCTTGCAGCTAATCATGTCGCAACAGTAATGGACACAATTTTGGCAGTGAAGTATAAGCAGAAGTGTACATGGGGAGGACCTTCTGGAAACACTGTCATCTTCCTGGTTAGAAAAAGAAAGATTCAGCTGGCCTATGCTTTTTGTACTTTGCCTTTCCTTCTTCACGCTGCCTGGAGCTTAGATGTGAAGCCTGGAAGGACAGCTGTCATCTTGTGACCTTACATGGAGGATGATGGTCTGGGGAGATGGAAGGTGGTTGGTTCTTTGAGCAGCTGCACCAGCTCTGTACTGCCTACCCTTTGCATGTGAGAAGAATACTTTCCACGTCAATTCAACGATACCTTCTACATTTGTTTTAATGTCTACATAGTACTTCACTGTTTGGATTTACTATAATTGAATTTTTTAAACCAATCCTTCATCGATAGATATTCAAGTTCTAATTTTTCCTTGTACATATGAAAAAGAACACAATTCCTGAGGTTTGTTCTGGGAAGAGGAAGACTTGATAATTTTCTGCCCCTTCTGCTCACAAAGATTGTCTGAGGTGTGTTCCCTTCCTGTCCCGGGATGATCAACTACAGGAACAGGGAAATATGCACCTGCAGTATATGGTCTTGCTTTTTGGCATGAATAAGGAAATCCCAATAATTGATTATATCTAAAAATTGTGATATACCTGAATTAGGGGAGATGGGGAGGGGGGAGAGGGTAAAATGATAAAATTCTGGGTCATTTTAAGAACAGTGTGTGTGTCCCTTGTAAATTCAGTCCAGACAAGTTTAGTCCCTTTTCACAATCTGGCATAAAGAGGTCAGAAGGATAGGCCTCCTGGCAACATCCAATCTTATCTCTCACAGGAGCAAATACTTGTACAAGAAGACACACATCCATCCCCAAAACCAATTTTCAGAGATAGTTTAGTCTAAACCCATATAGAAAGGAATTATAATTTAAAAATTCTCCAATAACATGATATTACTTAAAATGAAACCAATTTCCCTCCCTAAACACACCACTTAATCGAACAGCATTCAGAGTTAATGGCAACCTCACAGAGTGTTGTTTTAAAACAATGAGTGGGTATTGCTTTACATTTGGATAAAGGGATCATTTTGGTAATTTTTACCCAAACAAAGGAAGCAGGCTACAAAGGCAAATTGATCTTTTCTTCAGAGAAAAGTTTTGTCAGCAGTTAAATAGATAAAATGAAATTTCTTCAGTTTCAAAACATTTTAAGCCCCACTGGGCACCCCAGTAAACTTATAACCTTTTCTTTTTCACTTTGGCTTCTATGAACTCAAACCAAACTTGCATCCCACTTTTGAATAATCATATGAGACTTTGTGACACAAGATTCTGTAGACTAATTAGCCCTTAACTACATGTAAGGAAAAATTTTGAGACTTTCAAATGGGCAAAAGCGATTACTGGATATCCTTTCAAAGGAACACTAAAACCTCTGGGATTATCTGATCCTATAGGAATGTATATCCCTGTTTATCTTTGACTAGGCTTATTTTACAACTCCTTAAAAATTTATAGAAAACTGATAGGAATGTGAATAATTCTTGTCCATAAAAATATAAATAGTTTGTCTGTAGAATGTAATTGATTCTTGCTCTATGGAGAGACCACTTTTTGCAAATTCATTTCAACAGTTTTTATTGCATTTGTAGTTTGTAGTTCTTTGACTTCTCCTTTGAACCAGCTGTAATATCTTACTGGTTCCCTCATTTAATTAATCTTTGACATGTGTCATTTTATATTTTTATAGGAGTCATGATTTTACCTTTTTTGGAAAATCATTTTTTAGGCTACATCAAACTACATAAATTTTCTTTTCACTTATTTTTATTTCATTTCAAAAATAAAATGTACTTTCTAAATTATAAAAGTAATACATATTATTTATTTAAAAATTGGATAATATAGAAAAGAATCCCAAAAGAAATTAGAATCATCCGTAATCATACTAGCCACATATAACCGCTACTAATATTTCAATTATTTCCCTCTATTCTTTCTTTTTTTAAGTTAGAATTTAATTTTTATCAAATTAACAGATATATGTGATTTTAAAAAGTCAAATAGTACTAAATAAAAAACTAGAAATTTCCTGTTTTATCTCTCCCCAGCCCACCAGTCCCACTTCTCAGAGGAAATCACCTTCAGCTCTTTTAGCTGCATCCCCAGGTGTTTATCTCCATGTTTAGAAATAACTTGCTCTGCTTGCTATTTCTTTGTCAGTTTTATATATGAACTATTGACTTTAACATCTTGGTAATTGAGGACTGAGCTCTCTCTCTCCACTCTAGTCTTACCCCTTCCCTTCTCCCTATTTCCCTAAGTCAGTAATATCACAATTTTTAGTTAGCATTTACATCATTTTGCCTATACAAATCTTATTTGCAAGCAATGACTATGACTATGTCCCCTTTATTGTATGAATGACTATGACTTGTCCCCTTTTTTTTTCCTGGAGTTGAAAGCTGCTTATTCTTTTGAATCTGCCTGATTTTCTGTTTTTACATTCCCTCCCTTCAATGAAAAATTAATCAGTAGTCAATCTAAGAAAGAAACGGAAAATTTCATTTGAGCCAACTTGAGGATTATAACCCGGGAGACAGTCTTTCAGAAAGCTCTGAGGACTGTTCCACCTGTTTGAGGTCAAGGCACAGTTATATAAGTTTTTGAGACAAAGGGTTATACATCAAAGTAACATATTGACAGTTTACATAGTCCAACAAGGCAAGTAGTGGATTATTCTGACCCCTTACAGTATTGAGAAAGGAATGTTATCTCCTAAGGAGTTACCTTGCTGGCGCCAGGAGAAAATTGTGTGTGTGTGTGTGTGTGTGTGTGTGTGTGTGTGTGTATGAATTCCTATGTCTTCTAAGGGGATCTAGTTAATGTGTAATGCAGAGGAGGGGGTTAGTGGCTCAAATGGGCAGAGAGAGATTTTATGTTTAAAAATTATTTTGTCCTGCCTAAAAAAATTTTTATTTCATCAACCACTCCCCTGAATGCTCTGTCTCTACTGCATGCTTATCAATAATATTTTCTATATACTCAATTATATCAATTCAATTTTTTCCCCTTGGGGTCTGTCTTCTAGAGCCCATATATATGGAAGGATTCTTGTTATCTCTATTTTAGAGATGGAGAATGGAGGCAAAAGAGGTCAAGTAACTTACCCAAAGTCACACAATTAATAAGTTGGGTTACATGTCCAGGTAGCAGTCTCCAGAGTTTATACTCTTAACTACACTACATTACCTGCAGTGTCATTCTCTTTCCAATATTTTCTATGTGGCCTGTATTGTCTTTCTGGGAAAATTTAGGTCTCCTCTTTAGTTCTGGAGGTCTCAAATCGCAGAATGATGAGCCTTGGTTGTGAGTATTTCATTTGTTGTGCTAGGTTTTCAGTGGATCATTATTACCTGGAGACATGTTTCCTTCAGTTCCAGAAAAATTTCCTTCATAATTATTATTACTGTTATTATTGCTATTTGATCATTTTCTTTCCTCCATTTCTCTTATACTATTTGGCAACTCCTATTATGCAGATGTTAGAATTCCAAATTGATCCTTTTCTCATCTCTTTATTTCCTTATCTCTTCTTTCCTACTTTCTAACTCTTCAACACTTTGTTCTACTTTCTAAAAGATTTTCTTGTCTTTATCTTCTAATGTTTTGAATGAGTTTTAATTTGTTATATTTTTAATTGCCAAGAAGCCTTACTTATTCTCCAGTTGTTTTCTTTCTATCAAATTCTGTTCTTAATCTCCCTGAGGATATTAATTACTGATTTTTTAAAAATGTTTTTTGGTTCCTTTCATTTTCTCTGTTTCCTCCCGGTGCCTTTGTTTATTCATGTCGTGTCCAGCTTTCATAGGCTTTCTTCTAGTGTCTGATTGTCCTTTCGTATTTAAGAATGAGATGTTAAAAGTTCACTTAAGTTCTATAAACATGGGCAAGCATTGGTGACTGGTAGGAATCACTACAGTATAACCAGATATGAAGATAATCTTTTGTTGGGGAAACTTAAATATCATCACGAGATATTCCCCTGATGCTGTTTGGGTCTCCAAGTGTAGACTCTTCCAGCCTCCTGTCTTTGTATTTATATTTCCAATTGCAGGTGTTCTAAGATCTGGGTAGGGGAAGGGGACTGATAGTTCACAGGGTCTATGGGCTTTCACTAATATCCCTGGTTTTAGCTCTGTGCCTACCCCCTATCCCAGCCTTCTGATAAGCCTGGTGTCCTCTGAGTTGGGCCTTTCCATCTTGATCTCTCCCAAACTAAATCTCCTGGTTCTTTTAGGAGGCTGCTTGGGAAACAGGGTCATCTGGCTGTGTGGGGTGGGGAAGAGGCCCAGTGCTTCTGAATCCAGACTGTAAACACTGTGTCGAGCATCTCGCCTGACCCCTGCCTTCCCCGGCATCTGGCACCTCCCCGTACAGGGTCTCTGGAATGCTGTGGAGTGATAAAATGCCTCACATTTTATTGGCCTTGAGTTGTAACTTCATTCTTTTCTGCCAGGTCAGTTCCCTCTCCGCTCTCTGCTATCTACCCTCCATCTCCTATCTACTGTTTTCTTCCCTGGAGCTTCTTTCTGCACATGGATAAATAACTTTATTTTCACTTAATTAATTTAGTGAGGTTTTAGGAGGATGAATAGATAACTGTGTGTGTTCCGTCTGCTGAGAATTCCCCCATGCTTTCTTCGTTTCCCGTTTTGTTATGGGTTGAATTGTATCCCCTCAAAATTCGTGTGTTGAAGTCCTAACCCTCAGTACCTCTGAATGTGATCTTATTTGGAAATAAGGTCATTGCAGATGTAATCAGTTAAGATGAAGTCATATTAGAGTAAGGTGGGTCCCTAATCCAATATGATTGATGTCCGTATACAAAAGGGGAAATTTGGAAACAGACATGCACACCAGAAGAATGCCATGTGAAGATGGAATTATGCTGTCAAAAGCAAAGGGGCTACCAGAAATAAGGAGAGAAGCCTGGAACAGACACTTCCCAAGCTTCTTCAGAAGGAACCAACCTTGCCAAAACCTGATCTCGTACTTCTAGCCTCTGGAGCTGAGAGACAAGAAATTTCTGTTATTTAAGCCACCTAACTGGTGGTACTTTGTTATGGCAGCCCCCAGAAACTAGAACACTTTAAATATCTTATTTGATGTATGTATCTTATAGGTCACCACAAATCTTTCGTGGAAGGTGGGGAAAAAATAAATTAAAAAAAGATTGAGGCTTTGATTACATTCACCAGCAGTTTCTGTTCCTAGCTGGAGAGTGTGCCAGGTAGTGTGTCAACTGTTTCATAGGTTAGCACGGTTCCTGGCACAAACTGTGTTCAATATATTTTAATTGTCGTTGGTGGTAGTATTGTTATTATAATTAATGTATTTGGTAGTTTTCAATTTCTTTCAAAATTTAATTTAGAGAATTGTTATAACTTCTCTGAAGGGACTATTTCATTCAACAAATATTTGAGTCTCTGGGACAAGCAGGCACTGGGCTAGATTCTTGACTATGGGAAAGGGAACTTGGGACAAATACAAATCGGGTGTGGTTCTTTCTCTTAAAAGGCTAATAAATAGCATTATTTTCTCGTTGGTTTTGTTAAGGGCCTCACCCTCATCCTGGGCTGGGTGAGAGGTTTTAGGGAGACAATACAAATCAGAAAACGATTGCATGTTGCCATTTTCTCTGCTAAAGCACCCCTCAAAAGGAGAAGGTCTGGTACACTTAGACATAGAAGGTCACACTAAAAATTGCTACATTAGAGCTGCTGTATGGTACCTAACAACTGTACACATTGGTTATGGGTGATTTCTTAATGCATCTTTGAAACCAGCTCAGTGGTTGGGACACTTCCACAGGCAGTAATACTGGAAGCACAGGCTCTTTAGGGCAATTTTTAGGGGCAGCCTTACGAAGGCTTACTACAGTGGTGACCACCCTCTCCCCACTCAGTGGGTCTCCCCTCTGGATGGCAGCCCCCGCCCCTCTGTGAGCTGTGGGATTAGCCAGGCAGAATTTGGGTGGCAGGAATGTGTTGTGTGCCAGATGCGCTCCAGTCCTTTGCTGGGCAGCTGAGGCCATTTGCATAGGCCTGTGCTATTTATGACTGCATATTTGCTCCAAAGAACCATCTCATTTTCTGACTGCAGCTGCCCACACTGGTCTGGCTGCCGCTGGGGTTTTCCAGCAGGCCAGCACACTGCCACGTCACTTCAGAGCGTTGGTCATGTGTCCTCTGCGGTTCTTCTGCTCTCCCAGTGTATCCAGGTTGCACCCTTGGCCCATTCATTCGTTTAACCACTATGCGATGATCACCTACTGTGTGCTAGACACTGTTCGAAGCCCCGGAACTACTAAGACAAATGAGGTGCAATTCCTCCCCGAGTAGCTTGCAGCCTGCTGGCGGCGGGGAGAGGGGGGCAGGGTTGGGGGAGAGTGGAGAGTGGTAGACCGTTTATTGTGCAGTTTCTTGGCCGCAGGTGTTAGTCTCTACTATCTCTTTCCTCCGCTTTAGAACCAGACCCTTTGCGGAAACCTGCCACCCTGAGAGCTTCTTTTTGTCTTTCCATTCATTGTCAGACTTTACAATGTGATGACACCTAGTCATTAAACACAGTGTGGCTCCAGCCTAGACTAGGGCCATCCTGGTAAGATCATGAGTCACTCACCTGCTCTCCTCCCCCACCAAGGAGTCCAGTGCCTTTCCCCAGGTTTCACTTATCTTTTGACTGCAAGTATGTGGTGTTTGACCCAGTAAAACGCCTGTTTTTCTCCATAGATGGTGCCTGCTCTGCCCTGGAAGCCTTGATTTCATACTGATTTTCCTTCTTTCTGAAGAAGAACCCAGTCATTTCCAGGTCAACATGGTCTCTCCCCTCTCATGATCATTCATTTGGCAGGTGTCCTGGTTTCTCTTGTGGCATCCTTCATATTGATGTCTTGTAGTGTTATTTTTGTTGTATCTTAATTTCGCTTTCTATGTAGATCATGCGTGATCCTTGTTCTCAGAGCTAATAACATTTGCAACGCCTTCTTGTTGAATCTGCTGGGACTGGGATTCGATTTTTTCCTTTTCTTTTTAGTTAATTGGGTAGTGTGTCGGGCCTGGCTTGTGAATCCTCAGATCCATTCCTTGCCCTTCCCTGCTCTGCATCACAGGAGGCTGATCTCTGCAGGCTGAATTTCCTAGGATCCTGTGTCAGCTGGTTTCTGGCTGGGTTAGGTCAATGGAAGGCATCATGGCGGGAGAAAGGGAGAAGCCACGGCATTTCTTCTGTCCTTCCCTGAATCCAT
This sequence comes from Monodon monoceros, assembly GCF_005190385.1. Classification (NCBI taxonomy): domain Eukaryota; kingdom Metazoa; phylum Chordata; class Mammalia; order Artiodactyla; family Monodontidae; genus Monodon; species Monodon monoceros. The sequence goes on along the minus strand of NW_021703776.1, from coordinate 55,635,938 downwards.
AGATTCTTCTCTGATGGCAGCTACGGCAGCTCCTCCATGGCTCCAGTCCTCAATGGACAGGCCCACTGTGGTTCCAGCTCCCACAGGGTGATCTGGCTTCTGGCTTCTGCTAACACCACCTCCTCTTTTTGACCCTCCATTCCAGGGATAGTAGTAACTTCCTTCTGCTCCTAATTTCTGAGTTGCCTCACTACCTCTTAGTAGCTACTCAGCATTTTTGTTTCTTGAGAAGTCAGAATACTCCGAGTGCTTTCTGTTTCTTGGTTGGACCATGGCTGGTATGGTTATTCCTTCCTCTTTCTTTTCCTCCCTTCCTTCCTTCTTTCCATCTTTCCTTCTTTCACTCCTTCCTGCCTTCCCTTCTGGAAGTGGTAGAAATCATCAGGAGATTGTTCTGGAGTCTTGTGCCACAAATTGTCTTCCCAAGTCTGACTACTACTCTTTGAATCCTCCATCCTTCTTTGTCTCTCCCAATACCATCAGCAAAACATGAAGGAAACAGATGTCTATGGGTTGTTCCGGGAACCTATCATTTTTATATTGCCTAGATGAGCACCTATACTTGACACTCTGTAATCCAAATATACAGTTGAAATTTTTGCACACAATCCATTTGTAAATGACCAACTTGCTGGGATAACAACAATCACAAGTCTGCTTTTTGGAGAACTGTTGATTATTAAAATTGGAGAGATTGTTGTGCTCTTCCTGGCTGGGTTCATTTCACCCGGGACTGACATTAAAGGAAGTGTATTGTTCACAGTACAGATACAGGCTCTTCACTGCATCTATCTGTTGGGGATGAACTAGAGCATTAAAGTCAACAAAAAGACAATATTATTTCTTTAAAGGTAACTATCCTTTTGAAAATGGTACTTAATTTTTTTTTTTTTTTTTGCGGTACGCGGGCCTCTCACTGTTGTGGCCTCTCCCATTGCGGAGCACAGGCTCTGGACGCGCAGGCTCAGCGGCCATGGCTCACGGGCCCAACTGCTCCGCGGCATGTGGGATCTTCCCGGACCGGGGCACGAACCCGTGTCCCCTGCATCGGCAGGCAGACTCTCAACCACTGCGCCACCAGGGAAGATCCTTCATTTTTTTTTAATGTCACTGAATTGCTACTGTCATCAGTAGTGGATCTGACCTCTGGGACCTCCTCTCCTCCATACTAGTAGTCATTCCTGTGAAATGCCACCTCCTTGATTGTATCGAGTCGTGATGAGTTACATTGCATCACTCAAAGAGTAGGTGAGAAATGAAACAAACATTACAGATACCATACTTTTATTCAGGTAGAAGAGTTGGTATTATGTTTTCTTCTGAGTATTGATTATTCTCCATCTCATGGCAATTTCTACGTCTGTCTTTGAAAAGAAATAAAGCAACATAATGAGAGGGAAATGATAAGCTGTAAATGTTGATCCCTTCATAGACATTGGGATGGATTACATTCTGACATATTTGTCATAAATACGGATATGGAAGACTGCCCATTGCAAGAGTCACCCATGTGTCTGCCAAAACAAATGTAAGCACTATTTAAGATGTCTGTCTTTAGAAAGTACAGAAACATACCAGTTTTTAAAAATTGAGTTTTAAAGATTATAATCAAACCCTCTGATTTATTCTTCCTATCCCGCCAAAAGGGAATCATTTCTTACACAGTTGTCCTAGTATTTAGGGCTTGGAAGAGACATGACATTTACTCTGCTATGCTGAGGTAAGACCAATGGGAGAGGGTATGATGTTGCCTAGGGGTTTTATTAAAGAAATTGCATAGCTTGGAAAGTGAGCCAGAAACCCACACTCCAAGGTAATTTCATAATGATCACAGCAGGAATTTTTGTGGTAATTTTGCATAGATAACTTTCATACCTAATTTTCAGTGCTTCTGCACATGTGGTCCACATGTTTATCCCAAACTGTTTTTTTTGCCTCCAGCTGGAACATGCTCAGAAGGGACCTGTGACATTTTCACATTCACAAGCTAAAAGGACCTGTATCTATTCCTCAGTGTCCCTTTACTTCTGTGTCATTTTCTGTTCTGTTGCCATTTCACAGGAATAGGTTGAAAGGTGCCCTTAAGGTGATCTTCATGGCTCCCAGTCAAGTGCAGAAAGCCAATGTAAAGACAGAGGCCAATTGTTGGAAAAGGTCATTGCTGCTTTCATCAGCTGACACATGAACCGAGGAACAGGTACCATATCAATGAAAAAAAAGCCACGGGCAAAATCAGCCTGCTGCATCTTCGGTTCCGTATCCTGGGCAGGCTGGGGACCAGTCTTCCTTCTAATGAGAGAGACGGAGATAGTATTTGCTTTGGCTGGAGTAGGCTTTTTTAAAAAAAAACAAACGAAGAAAACCCAGGATAAAAATAGGTGGAACAGGAAGGCACGCATGCCTTATTGAAGGAAAGTATGCTGGTTGCTGAAATTTAGGGCTTTGTTTTTAAAGACTAACTTATCTTAATGGAAATACTACTCTTAGAGAGGTAATGAGGTCAGAGTCAACTGCCGTTACTGTGCATGCAGCCCTTGAGGGCAAACCATCCAATAATGATGGGCTGTGAGGTTGCTGAGCTTTGCTGAGCCTGTTCTAGGCTCGTACTATTACCAGATGTCTCTAGATCCCAGCTGCAGCCCACCCTCTTACTCATACCTCCATAGAGTCCCCTAGTGTAACTGAGGTCACAGAGATGCCCACCGGCGCTTCTTTGACCAAGCAGGCTTCACCAAAGATCTTTGGAAGGACTGGTTGCTCAGAGTTTTTTCTATTGCATTATAGATTTCAGTGAGAGGAAGTGTACATGAGCCAGCAAATTGGAGCCAAGCAGCAGATGTAATTTAAAACATTCGTAAAACAAACAAACCCACTACACACACACACACACACACACCCCACACACAGATGTGTGTGTTTAAATATGTAGAAAGACTTAGTCCTCTAGACAACTGGAGTTTGCGACTGAAAAATATGTGTGTGAGGATTTGGGGGGTGACATTCTATTTAGTTCTTCTTTGAGTGACTTTAATTTTCCACTGTTCAAAAAGAAGATCTATGTGTTTTGTAATAGCACGCACCCTTCACAGTACTAGCACAGCACTTGCTCATCCTTTTGCAAGAAGAGTGTTTATCATTAATAATTAGCTAAGTTAGATGATTTCGCTACCTGGGTTTCGGCCCTGGTTCTGCCAGCAGGCAGTGGCTCTGTAAGCTTGTCCAGATTGCTTAACCTTTCTTGACCTTGATTTCCTGCTCTACAACGTAGGGGATTAAAGTAGATTGGTGATTCTCAAACTGTTGGCCCCAGCCCATTAGTGAATCATGAAATCAATCTAGCGAGTTGTGATCAGCATTAAAAAATATATATATAATAGCATAGAAAATATTAGGGTGCATTGCATGCCATATGACTAAATATTGTTTCCAAAAGCTTTTTAGTTAAACCTATGTTTATGTAGTTATGTGCGTACAATGTTGCAATGAGAGGTGCAACGCTTCGCCTCTTACTATGAGGTGAAGTCGAAGAAGTTTGAAAACACTGAGATAGATTATCTCTAGGGTTAAAACCTAAGATTCCCTGAAACAGGCGCTCCTGGTCATACTAGTATGCATACCAGTATATATCAAAGTGCTTCAAGCTTGGTTGAGAAAATGGGACTAGAAGGGCTTGTGCAGCTCTCCCTTTGGTCGGGGTAAGCCTTTAGCCTACCAAGAAGAGGACTCTCCAGAGAAAGTACACGTTGGCGGCTATCACCATTACTGGCCAAGATCAGGGAGAAAAGCAAGCAGTACTCCAAGGCATCCAGACCGTGTTGTCAGGATATTGTTGAGATCCCAGTAGGAAATGCCTCTCAGCCCCTTCTCACGCCTCTCTTCCTTCCCTCTCCGCTTTCCGAAGAGCGTGCGGGAGGGAGAATAGATCAAGGGTATTTTTAGACAGTCTCGGGCACAAGAGAAAAGCACCGTTCCATTTTTCCCTCTTGTTTTCGTGGAACGCCCAAGATAGAAAACCAGGTCCAAAACAGTGAGAGGTCACTGAATAGCTGACAACCAGCAGGGCACACACTTGAAAATCATGTCTTGTCTCTAAAAAAATCTCTCTGATGCAAAATGTTGACCAGGTTCCACTTATTCCGGAAGACATTCTGTCTTTACAGGAAAACTTTCACTATTGTTAACAAGATAGTGTTATATCTCGCAATTGAACTAAGCAATGAAAAATATTGTTGTTGACGGATCCCTCTCCTATTTTGTGGTGGAAGTGTGGGCACAGGAATAGGGAAGATGAGTGTCCTCTCTGCCCTAATTTTTCTCCGGAACTTTATAAAAATACATAGTTGGTGTTATCCCATCTTTCTCTGACTCTCCCAGAGGAATGGGTGTCTCTTTCTAATTCATACAAAGGTGCCCTATGGGCTAGCAGTGATCCTGGATGTAAATTATTGATCTCAAAACACTGTGATAGGTACTCTAGAGAGATTTGTTAAAGTGTTACTGAAGCATAAAGGAGAAAGCAACTGAATGGTGCCTGGTAATTCAAAAGAAAGTTGCAATTCCAGGCGGGAAGAGCAGAACACTGGAGCAGCTGTGTTCTGCCTCGTGTGAAAGGCTTTCCTCCACTGGTTGGAGTGTTGATGTCATTGAATCTTGCAATCAAAATCCCATCAGTGGGTAGAAATAAGCCTGAGGATCAGTGCCAGCTCCAATAGTGCAACTCATACTTAATATGCAAAATTGAATCCAGAGCAGAGTTATCCCTGCTGTATAGGTTAGTAAATTTGAATGGAGCTACATTTATAATGCCCTTATCAGCTTTTGATTTAACAAGAGATTCCTTGATCCTGAGTAAATCAAACACTTTAGTGTGGCATTGACAGTGTATGGAGAAATAAAATTATAAGAGATGAATCATTCTGGAAGCTTAAATGAGGTTGTAACATATTCTTCTTCCTTTCCCTCTTCTTTCATTTTTTTAGAGAAACAAGCTTTCTGACTAGTTCTGAACCTTTTAGAAAGTACCGTATGATTCTGTAGCCAATAGTTTAAAGGATATTGCTTAAAAAGTCACATGTACTCTTCATATGATCTTTGGTGAAAGTGACTTTTCTCCAGAAAGATAATCAAATTACTTTAAGAGGTATATCTGGTTGTTGGTGGTTGAGGTATTCAAAGAAAGAAAAACTCATTGTTTGATGATATTACTCCATATTCTCTGTTTTACATAACAATGCTTCACATATTTGTCTAAAGATTATTTCTTTAAAAAATAAAAAAATCCCACAAAGAATGTCAGGCTACACTATATGTCTGAAAGCAAAAGTCCCTTTTTTCCCTACTTTATTGAGGGATGGGTCCAGAGCGTCCTTGACAGTTTTAACACCCATTGGGTAATTCTATAACCCTTTGCCAGATATTCATCACACTGTTACATGAAAAAGTACTGGAAAAGTTGTTTTATATAAGTTTGTTCTTCACTCTCTTCATTTATATCATCCAATCTAGGCACATTTATTCATTCATTCAACAGACATTTATTGATTGCCTACAATATGTGTGATTGGCCTCTGGGGACACAGCAGTAAAAGACAAGTCCCCACCCTCAGGCGGCTTACAGTTTTGGGAGAGTGGGGAGAAAAAACATTGAGTAAACATATATTGTTAGATGATCAGAAGAAAGGTAAGAGAGGTGGGGAGCCCAAGTGTGGAGGTGGGTATGTTATTTCATAGAGTTCCAGGCATTCTTCCAGAAGCGTGGCTATATCATTATTTTATCACTAAAGGAGAAGAAAAGCTCTTTGGAGCAGAGAGAAACAGAGAAGAGGAAAGTTATAAAGGCCAGGAAAAGGGCGCTTGTCCAGACCTCTTAGCCCCAACGGAAATCTGAACAGGAAATGAGGTATCCAGTAGCCTGAAAATCAGGGGAGAGGGTTCTAAGACCTTAGAATTGGCCTCTCCTTTTACATGTCTTTGCTCTATGGCTTTCCTGAGTCCTTGGGGTTTCTGAGGTCTCCCAGAAAGAAGGGCTTCTAGAAAAACAGTCTCTCTTATGTTAGAGCAGGAGGAACTGAATTGAGGGGAGGGAACAAAACAAGAGTAACCAACTGGGGTGCCCGGTAGGGGTCACCATGCTTTGTAGGATTGCAAGCAACTGAAGATAAGACTCTGCAAGATACCCCAGCTCAGAGAACTGATCCCCCAAATCTCTCTTCCCTTGAAAAGAAAACTCCTGAGAACCTGGAGAAAAAGAAGAACAATTCTATTAGACATGTACTGTATTTCCACAGACACAAAATTGAGAGATTTAAAGAGAGGTTGAGGGTACTTGTATGTGTGGTTTTGGTCAGGGTGGGAGATTGATCTTCAAAAGGTGCTGTTAAGGGGGCTTATATTAGGAAGCACATGGTAGATTCCACTTTATAAGATCAGCATCTGAGGGGTAACATCCATACTGATTATGAAGTTTAAAGACTAGAGGCTGAGTTTTTTCTGACTATGGTGTTAGAAAAGTTAAATCGTTTGAGATTTGTAACAGAATTTCCCAGTGATTTGTAAATGCAAGATAACACCTGATGCCATTTGATCAAAGTTGTTTGAATTTAGGGGGAACATTTGCCCTTCAATTTGGCTCTACTTTCAGACCTTGGAAGTGAGGATTCTTTGTGTGCAAACAGAAAGTTAAGTGATTCACAGTCTAGTCCAGCTTCTCTACTTCCTCTACCTTGGAAATAATTATCTCTACTGAATATTTAGTTCAGAGCACTTCATTTTGCAAAGACTCTTTAGGAACGATCTTTCCCACTAATAGGTCTGTTTCAGGAGAGTCAGCAAGCAACAAGCAGGTCTGAGCTGCTTTCAGGAATAAATCGTCTCTTACAATCTCCTGTTCAATTTAACAAAGCAAACATATGGAATAAGAGACTTGCTGGGCAGGATTTTGAGTTGTGTTTCAATCTACTTTAAATTCCCCTTCTCCTTGAACTGTGATTCTTGTGTATATATAAACTCCTCGCTGGAAATTTGGCGGTGGCTGCAAAGTCTGGGCTGCACGCTACACACTTTACTCATGCTGTCTGAGTCACTTGTTCACTGCCATTACGTAAGCTGTACAAATGACGGCCACCCTTGGGGGCTTAGCTTTGGTGCTTGACCCTCTGTGGAAGCAGCCCTGGTCAGCAAGAAGGTTCCCGGGTGGGCAGATCTCTTTGGCTTTATGAGGGACACTGGCATCAGCTCCTATTTTTCCTCTGATTGGTGACATCATCTCTAATGTGACACAGACCTAACTATTAAAATTTCCTAACTTCTTGGTTGAAAGTAGCTAAAAATGACTTCTTACCATGGAGAAGGAATTCTCTATGAAACACTGTATCAGACATCAACTACTGGATAAAGTTTATCTAATTTTCTTGTTTCTCTTTCTTCCCCTTCATTTTTGATCTACTGTACTGAGCTTTCCCTCAAGTTTATAAACCTGATTTGAATGGAATTTGTGCTTCTGATTTGACCTCAGGATCAGATTGCCTGGATAATATTCCTTCCATAAATAACCTGTAGACAGGGCTTTATGTCTCTTTCTCTCGCTCTCTCTACACATATTCTACAATATGCTAATATATATGTATATTACAGATACATATATGTACAATATATGTATTGGGTTGGCCAAAAAGTTCATTTGAGTTTTTCCCTAAGAGCTTATGGAAAAACCCGAATGAACTTTTTGGCCAAGCCAATACATGTGTATATACACAATATAGTATAATATTTACATACATATACATATATTCTGGTTTAAATTCTGTACAACATTGTTTGTAACCAAACAATAGTCCCGTACACATTTTCTAATGCCTACTTTAATGTCTTTAACAGTGGTGTACTTGAATTTTAACATTAGTCAATCTCTGTGTATTTTAATTAAATACCTTAAAATAGGTTGAAACCATAATTAATTGCCATTTTTGTAGGTCAAAAAGGGTCAAATACTGGCAATTTGATATGGAAAAACCTAGTATAATATCTACTCATTCCACAAATACCCAAGTGCCTAAAGTGTGCATTCCGCCAGTTGCCATGGGAGATGGAAAATAAGAATGAGAGGCTCCTCCTTGGAGCCTCGAGTCTATACACCACAACTTGAGTACTAGGTAGAAAGTGATCTGTCCTTTAGGAGGGGAAGAGCAGCACACTGTCTTGGAGGAATGGACCATGCTTTCAATGGTAATTCCCTACATCCCTGCAGTGCCTGGAAGTCCACAGAATCCCATGACAATGCCCCATTTTCAAGAATCTTTGGTGCTCCAAAGCCTCCTAAGTCAAGTTCAGAGCCCTTAGTCTGGCATTCAAAGTACCTACCTGACATTATTCCCTTCGCCTTATGTTTGTACCTCTGCTCTCCTATCTGTTTCTGCTACTCCTGCCTCCTGGAAGGTTCTCTCCTCTCACTTGAGACGCAAAAGGTGTGGGCGCTAGACGTATATCATCTGGGTTCAAATCCCAGGTCTCCACTTCTTAGCTGGGCAACCTCTGGCACGTTGTTTGATCCTGGGTACCTCAGTGTACTCTCCTGCAGAAGAGGGATAATAGTGAAGCCTCATTGGACTGTGTATGCTACATCATTTATTATATGCAAAGCACTAGAGCAGAGCCTGATGCAGAGTAAGCACTCATTAAATGTTTATTATTATAATTTCTGCATGTCCAAATTTCACTCGTTTTGTTTTCTTTTTAAAATTTTATTTATTAAACTATAGTTGATTTACAATATTGTGTTAGTTTCAGGTGTACAGCTTCAGATTCTTTTCCATGATAGGTTATTATAAGATACTGAATATAGTTCCCTGTGCTATATGGTAGGACCTTGTTGTTTATCTATTTTATATATAGTGTTTGTCTATTAATCCCATACTTCTAATTTATCCCTCCCCTCCCCTTTCCCCTTTGGTAATCATAAGTTTGTTTTCTATGTCTGTGATTCTGTTTCTATTTTGTAAATAAGTTCATTTATATCATTTCTTTAGATTCCACATAGAAGTGATATCAAATGATACTTGTCTTTCTCTGCCTGACTTACTTCACCTAGTATGATAATCTCGAGGTCTGTCCATGTTGCTGCAAACGGCAATATTTCATTCTTTTTTATGGCTGTCACTTATTTATTTATTTTTGGCTGGTTGGGTCTTCGTTGCTTCGCGCAGGCTTTTCTCTAGTTGCAGCGAGCTGGGGCTACTCTTTGATGCAGTGCGTGGGCTTCTCCTTGTGGTGGCTTCTCTTGTTGCGGAGCACGGGCTCTAGGCGTGCAGGCTTCAGTAGATGTGGCTCGCAGGCTCTAGAGCACAGACTCAGTAGTTGTAGTGCACAGGCTTAGTTGCTCTGCAGCATGCGGGATCTTCCCAAACCAGGGCTCGATCCCATGTTCCCTGCTTTGGCAGGCAGATTCTTAACCACTGCACCACCAGGGAAGCCCGAAAAGCAGCTATTCTGGTTGTCTTTAAACCCCCTCCCAAGTCTAGTACAATGCTTTGCACATAATAGACACATTTATTAAAGGAATGGGCAAAGTTGTGCTCTAGGAAGATAACTGTACGTAGGATGGGTTATAGAGACCAGCTAAGGCTACGGTAATAGACCTGCTGTTGTTTCATTGACCCTTTCAATACTCTGTTGATGGTGAGAATGAAGAAATAAAAACCTTACAAAAGTTAAATCCTTCTATTGCTCTCCCCACTCCCTCCGACTATAAAGTCCTGCAGTAATTCCCTGTATCTTGAATTTATCCAAGATAGTCCTCCACTGAGAAGTTAAAAGTAGTCTTAAGTGGAAGAACTCTTGCCTCTCATTTATTTAACTGATTTTAAAAAATAGCTTGCAATAATGTTGCAAAGAGAGTTGTACTCTATATTGCCATTAATAATGCATAGTAATGTTATGTTACACATCAAAGGAGAATTAAGGTAGCAGATGGAATTAAGGTTGCTAATGAGCTGACCTTAAAATAGGGAAATTATCCTGGGTTACCCGGCTGGGCTCCATGTAATCACAAGGGTTCTTAAATGTAGAAGAGGGAGACAGAAAAGTCAGTGTGGGAGTGATACAGTCTGAAAAAGACTCCACCAGCCGTTGCTGGCTTTAAAGAATAAGGAAGGGGACCATAGCCAAGAAATGCAGGCAGCCTCTAGAAGCTGGAAAAGGCAAGAAGACAAATTCTCCCTTAGAGTCGCCAGAAAGGGCCACCACCCTGTTGACATCTTGATTTTAGCCCTAGGTGATAGATAGAATAATGGCTCCAAAGTTGTCCCCATCCTAACCTCTGGAACCTGTGAATCTGTTACCTTACATGGCAGCAGGAACTTTTCAGATGATTAAGAATCTTGAGATGGAGAGAATATCCTGGATTATCCAGGTGGGCCCAGTGTAATCACAAAGATCCTTTTCAAAAGGAGGCAGGAGGGTGAGAGTCTACCGAGAGATGTGACGACAAAAGCAGAGATTGGAGTGCTATGCTCTGAAGATGGAGGAAGGGGCCACCAGACAAGGAATGCAGGCAGCCTCTAGAAAAGGCAAGCAGACAGATTCTCCCCTTGAGCCTCCATAGGGGAGATTTTGGCCCAGTGAAAGCCATTTGGGGACTATCTCCAGAACTAAGATAATACATCTGTGTTGTCTTAAGCCACCAAGTTTGTGGTAACTTGTTACAGCAGCCATAGAAAACTAATATACTTAGTTTATAGCTGATCACAGCCACATGGCTAGTTAGTGATAGACAGAGATTTGTGTGGTGTGCTCCAAGGACAAAGAACAAGATAAACTCAAAGGGCCAATACTGCTGGAACAAACAGTTACAGGACTCCTATCGCTCTGTCACGATGTGACCATTGCAATGAACCAGAGCCCCCCTCCCAAGCAGCATGCCCTGTCCCTTTCCCATCCCATATAAGGAAAGACATTTGCCCTGTTTTTCTCCCGCTCAGCACACTGAAAGTATATATACTCTGCCCAGTCAGCAGATGTCTTGCAGGTTCCCTGGCTATTAAAAACAGACAAGCAACCCAAGCTCATTGTCGACCTTCCCTGGCTACCAGGAAGTCGGCCCACAGAAAGATTCTTGCAGTGACCCTTCTCTTTAATAAACTCTATCTTCTGCCTTGTGTCTGGAAATTCTTTTCCAACCCACACTTGGACCACAACAATTTGAACTCAAGCCATCTGGCTCCTTTACCATGATGAGATATACATAGATAGAGATTTAAACAGTACATGCATTTCAATAAATGCAAATCTTTGATATTATTTTAATATCCATTCAACACCACCATATTAAATAGTTGTGTCCCACTGAATAAATACAATATTTTATCTAATACATCCCCTATTATTGGATACTTACATTGTTTCTAATGTTTCAGTATTCTAAAATTGGCAATGATAAACATCTTTCCAGTGATATTAATAATTTCTTTAGGAAAAACTCTTAGAAATGCTAGGTCAAAAGAAGTGCATTTTAAAAAATGGCCAAATTACCCTCATAAGATTGCACTGGAATATAATTTAAAAGAAAGTAAAATACACAGCTAAGAGCAGGAACGTATCTATTTTCTGTTTCTGCAACACTTCTGGTATTAGTCTATTTTTTCTTATCCGTGAAATAAGAAAAATATTTTATTTTTGTTTTTGAAGGTTTTAACTATAATACATATATATACACTTTTTTTTTTCTGTAGAATCTTTGGTGTTAGAGCTAGAGAGTATTTATAGGTCATTTAGTATAACCCTTTAATTTGTAAAGTCCCTGAGGCTCAGAGAAGTGAAAAGATTAGAAAGGCATCCCCAGTGGGCCATGTCTGGCCAGAACCCACTGGCCTGACTCTACGCCCAGCATCTTTCCACATCTGCTGCAAATGTCATGAGGATGGCCCCTAAGTTGGTACAATTACTTTTTTTTCTTCAAATCATGCCAGAAATCTCTTGTCCTCATTAATCAAAAGCATATTTTAGGGGCTGTAGATTAATAATGATCCGTATATCCAGTATTAAAAGATGAACTCTAGTCCTTTCCTGGAGTGAGCCTGTTTTTATTTTCTCATTGTGAAATTTGGTAGGATCGAGGCAGACAATAACTTCCCCTTCTCCAATGTCTTACCGTAGGAGTTCTTAGAGCGGATAATCGGACGTTTCCATCACATTTTTGCCTAAGAACATAACTTTCTAACTTGGTTCGCATGTCACCCAACAGCACTGTTACTCTGTCCTGGAATTTGACGTACACAACGGTATGCAAATTCCTTCCTTCTCTCTGAAGCAAACAATGAAATAGGAAAACACACTGCCATTTTCTGACTGATCTCAATCGCTGAGGGTGGACCCCGCATGTTACATCAGCAGGCCAGCTCCATTACACTGCCCTGCGCTGTGCTCGAGCTACTGAAATATTGATTTTTACAGAGCCGGCGCGCACACACTGAAAAATCAATATTCCAGTGCACACAACAGAACAGGCGGCAGAGCCGGGACCAACTCCGAGGTCCAGCAAGCACTGCCGGCAGGCCTTGGCCGAGGATGGGAGGCGGGGGGGGGGGGGGGGGGGGGGGGGGGGGGAGCACAAGGAGGGGGCGGGGGGGCGCCCCCCGAACGCGGGGAG
>NW_021703776.1:55568985-55623198 GCF_005190385.1 Monodon monoceros | reverse complement strand
GGGGGGGGGGGGGGGGGGGGGGGGGGGGGGGGGGGGGGGGGGCGATGCTGGACGAGACAATGCCAGGGGAGAGGCCCCTGCAAACCTGGGAAGGGTCAGATAAACCAAGTGTGCAGAGCAAAGAGAAAGGAGAGTGGAAAAGATCCTTGAGGATAAAACAGTTGGAAGGAGCAATGATTTATCTTTCCATGGGGGAAATGGGGAGAAGGAGAGAGTAAATTAAGAAGAGAGGATGGGAAGAATTTTACAGGTAAGAATCTTCCCATGAAAATGTATCTTTTGCTTTTCTGTATCATTCGGTCAGACTTATGATAGAAACATGATAAAGATGATACAGATATTTTATTATAGGAAGGAAAAAATAACTAGGCCAATTGTGAGAAAGATTTATATTTTAAAAAATGCAGCCCCTTTCCTTTTCCTTGGTGACTAAAAGCTGGCAGATCTTACAATAACCATCAGAGTCAGCATTTATAATATGGGCTCTACCTTTGCATTGCTGTTACTTTCTTTTCCTTGGGGAAGGGGGAGGGAAGGAAGAGGTCCTGGTCATGTGGGCCATTCATCGATTCCCTTTCTTTCTAGAAAAGCACCTTTCTTGGCATGCTTGGGGAACCACGTTAAGAATTGATTCCTTTTACGTGCCCCGTGACTTCTCACGAAATTCTGAGCTCCTCAAGTCACAGCTCCACCCAGATGTAGAGAGGAGAACGCGTCCTGTGTTCCACCCTCGGCTGCCCAGTACTCAGCAGAGGACGGGGTGGAGATGGACCGGCCTTTCGGTTAGTCCTTGTAGACGTGTTAAAAAAAAAAAAAATCAGGAGTGGTACTTTTACTTTTAGTATTTTGGCCTCTTTTTTATTGGGGGTGGGGTGGAAGGCAATTAAAAGGGAGTACTTTTAACCCCGATGAATTCTTGATTTTGCTTTGTCCTAGAATTCTCTTACCGGGAATCTCGCTATTAGTTCTCTCAACTCCCTGCCAAAGGAGGAAACTGCCCTCCCCGAGGTTTCCATTTCGTTCTCTGCCCTGCAGGCAGCCTCGGTGCCTCCTCTTTCCCGGCCCAGGAGACATGAGGCCCAACAGGGCTCGGCTCGGGTCTGGTGAAAGGGACTCCGGAGGAAGCCGGCAGTGAGGGGCACCTTACAAAACCCGGCTCCTCAGGCCCCGCGGGGCGGGCCGGGGACGAGGTCCTGCAGACTCGCTAGAGGTAGAAAGGGTAGGGGGGCCGGGGTGGAGTGGGGTGGCAAGGGGGGCGGGCCGGGACGCCGAGCCAGGTGGGCACCTGGAGCACCCCGCCCCTCCCGGCCCCTCCCCCGGTCCGGCCGGCGAGCCGCGGCCCCGCCCACACCCCGCGCGCCCCCGCCCACTCCCGCCTCCGCCCCGCCCCCAGCCCCGCGCGGCAGTTCTATTTGCATAAGGAGGTGGCTCCAGGGCCTGCCCGGGGCGCACGTGACCCCGGGGAGGAGGAGGGAACCTGCTGACTTGACACGAGCCGCTGTGCGGCTCCCCTTGGCGCGGAATAGCGAGAGCAGCCGTGACCTCCGACCCCGCCCGCCGGCAGCCAATAAGAGCGCAGGTCGTCTCCAAACCCAAAATTTCCACGTCGGCAAAAGTCAAGATGGAAGGGAGCGGAGCGGAGCGCGAGGGGGGGAGCCCGCCCGGGAATGCCTGGCTGCTGGTGCTGGAGGGGCAGGCTGGGGAGCTTGCGGCGGGCGCAGGAGGGGCCACGCGGGAGGGCGCCCCGGCCCTGGGAGACCGGAGCCCGACCACCCGCCCCCCAGTCCCCGGCGCCTCTGGGCACCCCGCACTTCGGCAGCCGCCTGTGCACCCCACTGCCCCTCCGGCCCTAAGTCTCGGGGGTCGTAGGGTAGGGGACGGTGGCAAGCGGTTGGGGGGAAGGTGGGGAAGACACTTTCCAGACCTGTTGCACGGGTGCAACAGCTGTTCAGGTGCGGTAGGTAGGGGGAGTGGGCTGTCGGAGTTGGGAGGGAGGATGGCTGCAGAGACTGCAGGGGCAGGGGGTACAGGGCGGGGGCTCAGAACGGAGGGGTGGTGTTGGGAGCTGTGTGCAAGGGGGAAGTTTGTGGGCATACGGGGTCCGCGGGGAGCTCGCTGCCTACTGGGGCAGGGAGAATCCCACAGACTGGGTGGGTGGAGTGGAGGGGAGAGGACTGCATAGACTCGAGTTCTGGGGCTGGGCGCGGGCTGCGGGAAGACCGGGAATAGAGTGTTGGGAATGGCTGGGGGAAGGGGAGCCGCTGTGGAGGCCCCGCACCGCCTTGCTTTCCTGCGCGGTCCCGTCCGCGGGGCATTTCCCGGGCCTGTGTTCATCTCCCCCCACCCCCCCCCCTTAACTCTTCCAGCTCCGAGAATTCGTCTTCGTGCAGCCCCCCTCCCCCACCAGCTTTCCAGATGGGAAGGTAAAAAGTTGCCACAAGTTAGATGGAGTGAGTTAGCTGCTTGCGAAAGTTTAAATAGCAGGACCGAGGAGGAGGTGGGGTTCGATCGGGAATAGGTTCTAATCTGGGATGGGTTGGAAGGCAGGGGGAGGGTGTGTGATTGCTGCAGCCAGCTTGCTGTGACATTGCGACCAGAATTTGTCGTACCGGGCTGTTAAAACACCATTTCTGTTGGGCATTTGCTCCTGCTGACTGCGGCAGTAACTTTCCATAATTAATGACCCGTTCCATTATCTGTCGCATCCTGAGCTAAATTGCTTTTAACAAGTTATTCTTCTTTGTCTTAGCTGGGGGTAGGGGGGAGCACACCTGCAGGAAGAAACTTCTGGAGGAAGACAGGCTGTTTGGTCTTTTGAGGCAAAGTTCTGAGACACTCCGACTCTGAATATGATAGAAGTCAGTGCACTACAGAACTTTGTCTCTAGAGATTGTGATCGCCGCCGCCGCCGTCACCACCACCACCACCCGCCGCGAGGGCGTCCGCCGACACCCGACGGGCTAGACGGGTAGCCCTGGTGGCCACGTCGCAGCGCTTTTCCCTTGGGGGAGGGGCGACACCAGAGGGGGGTGTCCAAGTACTGCTCGGGGAACGTGGCCAACTCCCTTGAAGCTGGTGGGTTAAACCAAAATCCGAATTTCCCTTCGTTCATCTTGCCCTGGTGGACTTCTGACTGCAGAGTTCTTGGTTTAAAAAAAAAAAGGTTTGGGCTTTTCAAGGTTATTTAAAAGGTGCTCAAAAGATGGACTTCACTTACTGAGCGAGGAGAGGAGAGCCACAGGTTTATAACTGGGTCTGTGGGTGCGCAGTGCCTTACAGGAATTTAAACTCTCTACCCTTGAAGAAGAAAATGTATTTGTACAAAAGCCACGGATAATGGTCCTTTTACTCAAGTGACCTGTCAGATAAATGAGATCCTGCAAGGATTGAGTTTGGCGATCTATTCTCAATTCTGTTTCCGATTCAGGTCCAATTCACTTTTATTTTTTAAAATAGGTTTTATTAATGGAAAGGAAGCACTTCTTTCAAGAAAGAATTTTGAAGGGCAGCTGGGTGGGGGGCAAGTGGGGGAAATATTTACTCGTTGGGGCTGTAGAGACACTTTGCACTGGAGACACTGCTCTTCTTATTACTGGAATGTGGGCTTTGGTTTGGGGAGTTCCAAACCACAATAGTGTGCCCTTTGCAATGGGCCATTGGTTTCTAGTCCTGTTCCATTGACACTGCCCTATTTTGATTTTATGAGCTTTTGGCTGGAGAGCTGATTGCTCCAAAGAATTACAAAAACTATATTAACAAAGTCACTTATCTAACAAATATGCTTGAAGTGCTTGCTGGGTGCCAGGCACAGGGTGGTGAGTAAAAAGGAAACGGTTCCTGTGCCTTGTTGCTGACAGTCAAGTGAAGGAGGGACTCACTTTTGATGTAGGATTCTTCAGAAGCCTGGGGGGTTGCCTTTTTGTGTCTCTGAGAGGTCCTTGATTTTATAAAAGCCACCATCTTTTTACCTGTGTGTATTCCATCAGGAGAGGGTGATAATGGAGGGAGGATCAGTGGGGGTTGGGGGGTGGGAAGTATTCAGTTGCTTGGTATCAGAGCTTAATGGTAGGACTTAGTACTTGCTTTTCACAGGAATGATGTGTCCTGATCCTAAGACATCCTGGATTCTCTTTTACATGGCTCTTAGCCATTCTCTCACCCACCTTTCCATCATCAGTGACCGTTTTACTTCAGTTTCTCAATCCTTTACCCAAAAGATGGCTGAATTGTATCTGTGCAGTAAAATAAAGTGTTTCGAACTCATGTACTTGTATTCATTTGAGATGTAAGATGTGCTTACTTGTAAAAAGGATTCTTGCCCCTGTTTTTGTGTCTGAATATGTCCACAAGATATTCTGAAAGTACTAACCTCCAACAAAACTTAAACCAACCTTGCAGGAGAATGCAGGTGGCTCTTTGAGGGTGGGGTTGTGGAGTGGTTGACTGGGAGAGCAGTCATCCTAGCAAAGAGATGAGATCAGGGTCTCCCTTCCAAAGAAGTGTAAGGTTTGGAGTCCCCTGATGGGATTATGTCTGCTTTCACTTTATGCTTAAATGATTTGCTTAGGAATCTTTTGCCTTGTCTTCTGCCTGTGATTCTCGGTGAGTTAAAGGACTGAGTAGACAGGAGGGCTGTGGTATACTCTGGTGATGGGGTAGGAACAGGAAAACTGGCATTCTGGGGGTTCTGACCATAAACTTGGCGTTTTCTCATTGACCTTGGTCATTCAGCAACCTGTGTCTTGTCACCTCCTGAGTATCAGGTGTTATTCTAGATGCTAAGGATTGGGCAGTGAACAAAATAAGCCAGAATCCCAGATATCTTGGAGGTTATTCTCGTGCCAGAAGCAGACAATAAAAATATAAAGTAAAACGAGAGAAAGCATGCCAGGAAAGGGAGAACAGGGAGCGCTGGGGAGGCAGGGTGCTAGTGGAACCTGGGTCGCCAGGCTGAAGAACACCACCACCGGCAGCCTACTTGGCATGGCCCAGGCCTCCCGTCTTTATTTTCAATTTCCAAGTGAATGAACCAAACAAGAGGTGCAACAGAAACTGTATATTATTAAACATTGGTACCTTTCACTTTTTTAAAGAGCATTTTATTTTCAAGTGCAAAGGTTGGGAAATGTGAGGGTGCTAGAAAATCTTCCCATGAGGAGCTGGGGAAACACATCACTAGGCCACACCGATTCCACACCTGAATGTAGTATCTAACCCCATCTTCCAGCAGCAGAAGTCTAGGATTCTAGGTAACCTTGCATTTCTAAGAATATGTATTCTAAAGAACTCCTAAGTGCTCCCCCAACATGCTTCAAATAGTGGCGGGGAGGGTTGGGGGGTGGACACATGTTTTTTGGGATCCCCAGGAGCCAGAGGAGTCTACCATCTAGGCCACAGGAGATTTCAGGAATGACTCTTGCTAAACTTCTGTTACTTGACTTAGATTTTTCTTATTCATGTGGGCAGTACATACAGGGTGCTTCCATGGCATAACTGCTACAGACACAGAGAAACCTTACACAAACAAAAGCTGTGGACAGGAAAAGAAAAAGGCAGAACTCATTGTTCACACTGCTATATGTGATGTGTCAGGAATAGAAACCTGTGTCGCTTTGGTCACCTTGGTGGAACCAGATGGAAGGACGGTGTGTCTTCAGCAGACCCCTGGCAATATTAGACACACGTTTCATGATTCTGACCTGTGACTTAATTAAGTGGGCGCTAGGAGAGCTAGCTTTGACTTCAGCACAGCAAAAAGCCACTCTTGAAATGATCTGTCTGCTTTGCTCCTCAGACATGCCTCTCTTTTTGCCATTTAATAGGGAAAATCTAGTAGTTAAATAGTACTTCATTTGTGCCAGGTGCTATTATAAACGTTCGCATATGTTAGATCATTTACTCTGAGGTCAATTCTGTTAATATCATTCCCATCTTACAGATA
Source organism: Monodon monoceros (assembly GCF_005190385.1). Lineage (NCBI taxonomy): Eukaryota > Metazoa > Chordata > Mammalia > Artiodactyla > Monodontidae > Monodon > Monodon monoceros. The sequence continues at coordinate 55,617,257 of NW_021703776.1, read as the reverse complement.
AGGAAACTAAGGCACAAAGAGATTAGATAACATGCCCATGGCACAAAGTCAGTGGCTGAAGCAAGGCCCAGGCCCAGGCAGTCTAGATCAGAGCCTATAATCTTAGCAGCAGTGCTGTACTGAGTATCATTCAGTTGCCTAATTGGTTGCAGCATAGGACAAAGCCTGGGAGTCTAGGTTCAAAGTTAGAAGCATTGAATATAATCAGGGTTTATAGCTCAATGCAAATCTTCCGGTCTGTCTTTAGCATGTGAGGTTGGTTCCCAGGGCTCTGTGGTGGCACTGCTTTGAGGATTATTTTACAGTCTTCTGGTCACTTTTGCCACTGGGCAGAATTGAATGCTGAAAAAAAGAGAATGGCAGTTTCTTCAAAGTGTGCTGGGTGATACAGTACAAAATAAAAAATTGAAAATAACTAAGCTGTATTAATGCATTCATTTAACAACTTTGAGTTCCTACCATGAGTCAACCCCTGGATGCGAGCAGCTTCAGTGTAGTGTGAAATGCACAGAGTGCTGGGAACCACTGCTCACTAACATGGAACATCCAGGAAGGCCTCCCAGAGGAGGTGATAACTGAGCTGAATGGTGTAGGATAAGTAGGAGGTAGCTGAATGAAGGGAGGGAAGGGCATTGTAGTTCAAAGGCACAGCAAGTACAGACTCATGGAAGTGTGCAACAGTATGATGTGTTTAGGAATCTGTAAGTCCTTATGTGTGGCAGGCATAAATGTCATGTGTGAGTGAGGCTAAGGAGATTGGCAGGGGTAGACCATGAAGGGCCTTGTGTGGTATGTTTAAATTTTTGAACTTCAGCCTGAAAACCATGAAGCAAGTAAAGGATCTTAGGCCTGATGAGCTCTGCTTTCTTAGATAGATTCTGGAAGCAAAGGGAAGAGGCTGGATTGTGTAGACGTAGATGAGCCAGTTAGTAAGCTATGAGAGTAGCGCAGGAGACAGAGTGAGAGCCAGTGGGACGCACAGGAGGGGCGCGCATGGGTTTAGGATGAGAGCAGGAAGGCCAGCTGACCTGGGGCAACCGTCCAAGGCAGGCTGCTCCTGAGGCCCTTGCATACATTTTGTTGGTCGTACTTACCCAGGGAATAAAATTGGCACTAAACTGCAGTGTGTGTGATATTTCGAAATATTGAATTGCTTGGCTATAATCTCAAGTAAATTCCGGAAGTGTAATATTAGAAACATCTCTTTAACCCTTTATGGCATATTGGAAATTTTACCCTAGTTCAGCAAATCTGAGAAGTCAACAATTTCAAGACGCACCATCATTTATGTGTCACTAAGAAAGAAAAAGTGCTGCCAGTTAAACTGACACGGTGCTTATGTAACGCTTAGATTTTCAAAGACATTTTAACGGTCTCTTTTAGATTAAGATATAGATTAAAAAAAAACAACCCCAGCCAGAAACAAAGAGCACCCTCAAAAGGTGGGGGACTGTAGAGGGTTTGATGAAAAGAATACTTACAAGGGGTATGGGCAGGGTTGGGGGAAGCCAGTAGGGAAGAGTGAAGCGGCCTGGGGCTGGTAGTGGCGGAAAGCAGGTACCAACCACTTCCAGGCCGCAAGGGGTGAAGGACAGATCCTGGAGAGGGCTGAGGCTCTAGCAGACAGCTGCCCCACAGGAGCTGGGGCCTTTGGTGAAGGAACGCAGCTATTACCAACCCACAGGCCAGCAGGGAGGGAGCCAGGAGAGTAAATACTCAGAATTAGGAGTCAGTCCATAGAGGTCAGCCTCCCACGGGTAGGAAAGGGTGGAGAGTGCATCTGCGGGGTCAAATAGGGAATTTGCCAGAACAAAGTTTTGTTGTCTCATGTCCTCCTGTGCATACATAACAAAAAAAACTATCAGAGAGATAAATTGCTTAAAGTGTTCCTGGAACTTCATACTCAGGGTCCTCAGTGGCTAATGTTTTCACACAGTCTCATCCTCTGTGCCAATAAGAGCACAAATCAAGATGCAGTGTTTCTGAGAAGGGTGCCCCACTGTTGTCTCTGCATCCAAGCCGCTGATACCCTTTGTGCAAGGTTGATGCTGGGCCTTTAAAAATGTTTTTTTTAATTTAAATAACACGAAATTTACCATTTCATTTCAGTACACATTTTTAAGTGTGCGCTTCAGTGGCATTAAATACATTCACACTGTTTTACCACTATCACCACCATCCGTCTCTAGAACTTTCCATCGCCCCAAACTGAAAATCTCTACCCATTTGACAGTAACTTCCCGTGATGCTGGGGTTTTCCTGACCTTACCGGAAGGGGCCAAAAGAAGATTTTCAGACTGAATTTGTGCAAAGGTAGAAAATGTCAATGAAATGATGCCTGCTGCTTGGCTGACAGCGCTTATAACGTGTTACCAGTTGTAAGATGCATCTTAATTTCAGAGATAAAATGTGAAAAAATATGTTGCTTAGAATCAATGAAATATGATGAAACTCTCTGGAGTATTACTCACAACCAGTGTTCCATGAGTGGGTTTCGAGTGGGCCAAATATTGTTCTCCTCTGTCCTCAGGGACGCCAGGCAGCTGGAACCCCTCGTCTGGAAACTGTTGGCTGTGAGCAGCATTATCCATTTACCCCCATGTGCCCTAAAATATTATCATTTACTGTATGCAATATGATGTGAAAAAGGCTAGGAAGCACAGCTCTGGAAGGTTCCTATCTTTAGTCTGGCCAGATTTCTGATTTTATTTTTATTACAGTATCATCTGTGTGCATAAGAAGGCAGGGGATACTGATGGAGGAGCTGTTCAAATATGCTTGGACGAATGTAGCGGTAAAGCTCCCCTTCTAGAGGATGGAAGATGAACCCAAGCCAATGAGGTCCCTTCCGTATTTTTGCTATGAAAAGCTTAAACAGAAATGACTTTAGGGTACTTATCAGAATGAAACGCCTTTCATACCCTTTCAACCAGCAATCCCATTTGCATTGGTTAAGACAGTTTGGGCTCTAAGTATTACAAACCCAAACTCAAGTGGCTGAAAGGAAAAATAACTTCTCTCACTTGACAAGAAGCCCAGAAGGAGGGAGGCTTCAGGGATGGTTAATTCAGCAGCTAAACAGTGCATTAAGGATTTGGGTTTTTTCATCTTTCCCCTCTGCCATTCTCAGCTCCTTTGCCTCATTCTCAGACTAGGTCCTCTCATGGCTGTGTGAAGGCTACAGCAACTCTGGATGTGACCAGAGAATGTCCCTGAGCCCCTTGTTTTCTCAAAGGCCCAGCCACTTTCTGCTGTTTCCCATTGGGCAGAATCTCGTTGGATGCCCAGCCATTAACCAATGACTGCCAGTGGGAATGGGACCATGTGACTGGCCTGGACCAATCAGGACTTAATTCGGACTCAGGAGGAGTTGAGGTGGACCCTGATCCAAATCTATTCCGTTAGCAAAGAAAAGATGGAGGAGGGTGTGTCTCTTGGGTAGGCAAATGAAAGTGTCTGTTGAACCATTTTCAGGGAGCAGTCTTACAAAGCTGCCAACTCCATGGTGAGTGTACACTTGTTGCAATATTATTTTTAAAGGCAAAAATTTAGAATTAACCAAAATGTCCATCAGTAGAGGACCTGATAAACTACGGTATCGCCATACAATGAAATAGCTATTAGGAGAGAGTAAGGTAGATGTGCATGCAATCAACATGGAGGGATCAATGAGATGTAGTTTTCAGCAAAGAAAATGTTATAGAACAATAAAGGGAATTGATTCTATTTTGACCCTTCTAGGTGCACTCATCTACATATACACTCAAAACAGGCGTAGAGTTGCTATGTTCTGGTCTGAAGGGGATTAGGATGGGAGAGGTGGAGGTGGTGGAGAGAGGAACTTTCACTTAATAGGTTTTGATTTTTTAACTTTTTTAACACAATATAATGCTTTTGTGATTAAACATTAATTTGCCACGTGATAAGAAGGCAAATAGAATATGACCATGGCAATAGTATATTGCTAGTAATGAGATCATACTCTCCCACATCACAGCCACATGTATAAATAAATTAATCACTATTTTATTACTATCTTTCTTGAAGTCTCATGCCCACACTGGATGTACCTAATCTTTGGTAGTTTACTGTGTAGCCTCTTGAGCTGGGCTGTCCAACACAGTAGCAACTACTCACGTGTGGCTATTTAAATTTAGATTAATTAAAATGAAAGAAAATAAAAAATTCACTTCCTCAGTCACACTAGCCACATTTCAAGTGCTCGGCAGCCACACGTGGCCAGTGGCTGCCGTGTTGGACAGCTTGGGTTATAGAACATTTCAATCATTGCAGGAAGGTCCATCGGACTGTACCGCTCGAAGCCTGGCAGCTGGAGTTCAAGTGTAGGCTTAGCCTCTTAGTTCTGTGGCTCTGGGAACGTTCTTTAACATCCTTGTTCCTTAGCTTTCTAGTCATTAAAACAGGGATAATAATAGTACTTACCTCACAGAACTGTTGAATAGATTAAAATTCTTAGTGCCTGGTATATGGTAAATCATCAATAAGGTTATGCATTCTTATGAGATTTGTTGTTAGGAACATTTCTACCCACAGTGATTGAGCACTTGCTGAGTGCTGGGCTCTGTCCTCACACCATCATTTTATGGATAAAACTGTGGTTTGACAAGTGAAGTAAAGCTAGCCTGTCTATCCAGTAGAGGCAGGGCAGAGTCTGAGCCAGGTCAGGTACCAAAGCTTGTGCTCCTACATGTTTAATATGTAAATGACTTCTTTTTAGGGGGGTGGGGACGACTGAGTAGTTAACCCTGCCTCTGGCGTCCTTGCCCCCCTCCTGCCCTCCTTCTCCCTTTCTGAACAAGAGCTGACTGATTCCAAAGGACTATAAGATTTTAGATTTGTGATTAGCTTTTTTATTCTACTTTTTTGATGGCATAAGGCTTGGAGATGAGAGAACAGTGAAATTTATTAGCAGCTGAGTACCCATTTTCTGTGGTGTGTGAATATTCTGTTTCTTCTTGTGGGTTTTCCAAAGTCAAACAGTTCTTTTAAAAGGAAACCAATTTGTGACCAAATTAAAGAAGGGGAGATCTTGTTAGAGGATGAAACAGGAAGAGAAAATTATCTTCAAGAGCTCCTAATCAAAGTTTAAAATCATCATCTACGTCTGCTTGAAGGTTCAGTTACACATCCCTTGCTTGGGGATAGGCGGTCTATAGAAAAGAACGTGGATTATGCAGACATTTATTATGAAGACTCACGAGAAGTGGCTAGAGGTGTCGTTTTCACTTCATTTGGGAGGGGACTTGTGTCTGTCACAACTTCTTGGGCTGGACCTGGGTTCACCTTCATTGGTGAAAATGGCACCCTTAATTAGAGGACCTTTAGAATTGTTTTCCTGATTATGCTTCATGCTGTCAAAAAGATGTGTTCATCTCAATGGTGAGGATAAACCCCTGTAAGCAGCACAAAAAAGAACTAGTATCTGCAGATAAGGTCTTGCTTTTTATTTCATTTCTTAAGCTACAATTCCAGTTGGCTACTGTTTCCCTGTGAGTCAACATTTATATTGAAGTTATTACCATGAGCTGAAGTGCTATGGAAAATACGCCTTCAGTTTTTTCAGTCTTCCTAAGCTGTGTATATGTGTGTGTGTGTGTGTGAGAGAGAGAGAGAGAAAGAGAGAGAGAGAGAGAGAGAGAGAGAGAGTGTGTGTGTGTGTGTGTGTGTGTGTGTGTGTGTGTTAGGGGAGAGGAAAGACAACTAATGCAGTTTTGAAAGGCCATTGAGAATTGGTTTCTTAGGGTGTCATGATGTTGTCTGGGGATTAGAGAAAAGGAAGAGGATGGTTTAGCAAGACCAGCTCAGGCTGTTAAACCATCTGATGTTAACAGATTTATCTGTACCCTGTGAAAACTGAAAATTGAATTCAGCTCATCTTTCTAGCTTCCAAACAGTGAATTTGAAATTATCTGAGGCACTTCACTGTATAATGAATTGTAAATAATTTATCTTGAAAAACTGAATTTGAATAGAAAAGCAAGAAATAGTAGAAAACTTTTACTCTCTTATATTATTTCTTCCTCCCCAATGCAAATCATGAGTTTTCTTTTTGTTTCTGAAATATGATTTATTGAAAACAAATTATAGCACAATGCCTAGAACATTGGCTACATTGGCTTTGATTCTAAGCTCCATGAGGGCGGGGCCATTTGTGCTTGATTTGTTGCTACATCCCAACACCTATCACTGTCCCTGGCCACTCCATAGAGATTTGAATGTGTGAATGAGTTTGTGCATCTTAACCTTATGTATGTATGTGTTTTAGTATCTTGAGAGTTAACATAATTTCAATTTATCTTCACTGATGTGGGCTCCTTAGATGTTTGATATGATCATAGGTGAGATAACCACATCCTTCCATATATTTGCTTTCCAAGGTTTTCTTTTGTGGAATTAGTGAAAGCATACATTTCTCTTCCAACATTTCTTTTTAGGTTGACCCTGGATTCGGAAGTTTCCAGCCTGAAATGATTATAATCGAAAGAAGCTTTTCTCCTTATTCTTCTTGATGCCAACACACCCACTTCTCTCTTTTAAAGCAATAGCATGACATCTTTGATTAATATTATGAAGCCCAGAGATCTTCAGACTGGGTCCTGCATATCCAGGGAGGTATATGAAGACTTCGTAGGGGTTACTTGGGAACTGAAATGTCAATGGAATCGATTCTGTGTCCTCAGCTTCCCTATTGATGATTTTCTGAAACTGACCTGCTCATCTGGGTTCTGGGTGATTTATCCTCTCCTATATCTCCTATTCCCAGCATCCTTCTCCCACTCTACAAAAGAAGGGTGCTTTCTTTCTTTTTCCTTTACCCCAAATCTTACTGAAGTGCATTGCCTCTGAGGCATCAAACAAAAAAACAATTTCCTGTGACAACATATATTTATTGAATACCTACTATGTGCCAGGCACAGTTCTAGATGGAACAAAACAGTAAAGAGTCTTTCCTCATGGGGCTTCCATTCTAGCAGGAAGAGATGGCCAAGGAGCACAAAAGTGTCACCTGGGTTGCTTCCTTTAATCAAGGCCCTACAACTTTCTGACTAACCTCATTGAAGAAATGGCTTCCAGAAAACGTTTGCTTCTTATGTTTAATAATTAATAATCAAAACTTATGTTTAGGGCTTCCCTGGTGGCGCAGTGGTTGAGAGTCCGCCTGCCGATGCAGGGGACACGGGTTCGTGCCCCGGTCCGGGAAGATCCCACATGCCGCGGAGCGGCTGGGCCCGTGAGCCATGGCCGCTGAGCCTGCGCGTCCGGAGCCTGTGCTCCGCAACGGGAGAGGCCACAACAGTGAGAGGCCCGCGTACCGCAAAAAAAAACAAAACCAAAAACAGCTTATGTTTACATTAGTTTTGTACTCATAATAATCGTAATGAAGGCTCAATCTAGAAAAAATATTTAACACTTGGAAAGTCATGGTCATGGGAAATTAAAACCAATTTAAATCACAATTCATATATGCATCTTAATTGCTGAGAAGTATGACATGATAATCAATAAAAATGTAAAAAGTTAAATCAGAAAAATTCTTTGGGGAAAGTGTTATTAATTACAGTTTCAAAAAGAACAGTATAAATATTCTAATTATTAAATAAGAGGTTGTTCATATATTTTTCAAATGGGTAATTTGTTGGTATCAAATTGCTATGACTTTTAAGTTTCATTGGATACATATAAAAGAGTAATGTCACACTTTAAAAAAACCTCAGTATTTCCAATGACCAGAAATTACATCCTTTGTAGTTACAAAGTTTAAATTGTTGTTTAAACTTATGAAAAATGTTAAGCATCTACTTAAATTTGTGCTTGGGGCACATAGTTTTTCAAAGTTCTTGAGGTGAAAGGGGGTCGGGGGGATAGATAAATAAACTTGTGAAGACCAAACTATAGGTTATGTTTTTTGGAAAGGGAGCTGGAGGTGGAATGGCACAATATATACATGACAATATTGCCTGGTTGTAACTGATGCTTCATAGAATCATACTAAAACTTTTCCTGGAGGGCTAGAAAAAAAATGTTCAGATCACTTACAAAATACTGACTTAATAATCACTGGTTTTAAGTGACCAACATATAAATATGAATACTTACATTTTACAGTCACTTTGGACTGTCAAGTCTAGAGGCCAGAAAGTGGTGATAACGTAATTAAGATACTGTTCTTGCTTGATGAACCACTCTGAGGCTATGATCCTAAAACAGTTCATACTCAGGCATTAGCATCGGTGGATGCAGGGTACCCTTCACAGGGAGCTTGCACAAACAAAGTTAAATTTCATAGAAACTTGCTGTAGGAACAGTGTGCTGGTTATGGACTGCCCCCTATGTTGTGCAACATGGTTGTCCTGTTATCCTTCATGCCTGGAACAAGTATTTATTGAGCACCTACTACGTGCCAGGCATTGTGCTAAGGGATAGTAATATACTGGTGAGTTAAGGGATGTGACCTGTCCTTGGCTGGGCTCAGTGTCAACTTCCTGGGGAGGATCCAGGGAGCTTTGCTGGGGAAAAGATAGGCAAGGAGAAACTTCCAGACTAGCATGAATGCCAGCATAGAGCTAGCATGCAGTAAATGTCAGCTGTTTTTAATTAGTAAAAAGTAATGCTGCTGCTATTGCTTACTAGTACTACTAGTATTAACTGTAACCCTCGTTACTGCCACCAATATTACTACCTAGGTCCTGTATATCTTACTTGTAAAAGCTCTGTTGGAAAGAGCACCACCCTGAAGGCTTCCTTTTTCATCTGACAGGTGTTGTTTTAAACACTTTACAGACTTGCCTCATTTATTCTTTGAAACAACCTGATATTACATCCCTTTTACAGCTGAGGTAACTGAGGCACACAGAAGTTGAATAACTCGCTCGAGGGCAGACAGGTATGAAAGGGTGGAACTAGGGTCTGATCCCAGGCAGTCTGCTCCATAATACTGACTCTTCTCTCTTAATCATAAAAGAATTAAACGTTAACATTTATGGAGCACTTAATGTGGACCAGGCCTTGTGCTAGCCACTTTACATAAATTATCTAATTTAATTTTCACAACAAAGTAACTCTGGTGTATTGTCTCCACATTATAAGGAAACGGAGGCATAAAGCAGTGGAGTAACTTGGCCAACCTTGCAAAGCTGGTAAATGGCAAAGCCGTGATGGGGAGCCAGGATTCCAACCCAGAGCCCCCGAAGACCACTTTGTCAAGCTCCATAGCAGCTGGTCTCCATGGGTGCTTCTGTACCTGATGACATCACTTAAGGGCTCCTTCCTGAGAGCCTCCCTGACCACCTTTCATCCCATTGCTTACCCACCATCAGAAGCTGTCACAGGGTCTTAACACACCATTTAAATAACTTCAAATGCCTCACCCTAGTGTCACTTTACTCAATGGATTGAAAGAGTGCCAAAGACTGCTCAGGGCAGGAGGCGCAGAATTCACCTGGAATCTGAATCTTACTAGCTGATATCACAAACATCTGTATGTTGGTGTTTTCACATCGGTACATTTCAGGGTGGGGTCGCCATTAAACCTCATGGTAAAAACTAAAGCTGGATCTTGCATCCACAAGGGTCATAATTTGACTTTGAAATAGCTGGTAAGAAATGGTGGCTTGTTTTACAAATGAGCGCTCAGAAGGAAACGGATGTGCCCCGCAAATAGCTGTCTCTTGGGTCAGGCTGCCTGAGTAGTGCACAGCACAGTTCAAGTAGAGATTCTGGCCAAAGAATCAGCCAGCTGGCACTCAAGAGCAAAAAGACACATGAGTGCAGGCGTGCTTGTGTGCTGCAGGGGCTCCAAGCTCAGGGAGAGTCTCCCCATCAGCAAAGGATTTGTTTAGTTAATAGACGTTTACTGAAGACCTGTTATTCACTAGATGCTGTCAAGCACTGGTTCCACAAAGATAAGTAAGATGCAATTCTTGTCCTACAGAAACTCAGAACCTGATAGTAGAGAGAAATGTGTAATCAAATCCCTGGGCCATACTGTGGCAGATGGGTATTTATAAGGTTGGGATGGCAACAAGAGAGCAGTGATCATCTAGTTCCAGAAGTGAGGGTCCAGGAACACTTCCCAAAGATGGTTCTATAGACTGAATGTTTGTGTCCTCTCAAAATTCATATGTTGAAACCTAACCTTCTAGGTGATGGTATTAGGAGGTAGAGCCTTTGGGAGAAGATTAGGTCATGAGGGCAGAGCGACATGAATGTGACCATGTGAGGGCACAGCACAAAGATGACTGTCTATAAACCATGAAGGTGGCTCTCTCTAGGCACTGAATCTGCCAGTACCTTAATCTTGGACTTCCCAGCCTCCAGAATTGTGAGAAATAAATGTCTGTCGTTTATAAGCCACTCAGTCTATGGTATTCTGTTATAGCAGTCCAAACAGGCTAAGACAGATGGATACTCTAGATCTGGGTCTTGAAGGATGAATAGGAGCCCAAATGGAGAGAAAGGAGAAGGGCACTCCCGATAACACAACATGCAGAAACGCATGGAGTCACTGAACTGCATGGTGGGTTTGAGACCTCGTGTAGCTGTTGTGCAATAGTATGGGCTTGTAAGTGTAGGAGACAGACGACAAGGCAAGAGAGACAGATACGGACCACACATCACGGGGGGCCTAATATTCAATGCCAGGATATTTGGACTTTATGCTGAAAGCCAAGAGGAGCCCCTGAAGGGCTATAGGCAGGAAGAGACATGGTGAGCATTTTGAAAAATAGCTCCTGCTGCGGAGAGAAGTATGATCTGGAATAGGTTTGTGGAATATTGAGCAGGGGGTACGGGCAGTAAGTCTGGAGGATGCTAGGCGCAATAGGAAGTTATGGTAGTAGTAACCGTTTTTTAAAAAATTTATTTTATTGAAGTATAGTTGAGTTACAATGTTGTGCTAATTTCTGCTGTACAGAAAATGATTGTTATACATATATATACGTTGTTTTCCGTATTCTTTTCCATTATGGTTTATCACAGGATATTGAATAGAGTTCCCTGTGCTATATATACAGTAGGACCTTGTTGTTTATCCATTTTATGCATAATGGTTTGCAACTGCTAGTCCCGCATTCCCAATTCATCCCTCCCCCACGGCAACCACAAGTCTGTTCTCTCTGTGAGCCTGTTTCTGTTTCATAGATAAGTTCATTTGTGTCATATTTTAGATTCCACATATAAGTGATATCATATGGTATTTGTTTTTCTCTGTCTGACTTACTTCACTTAGTATGACAATCTCTAGGTCCATCCGTGTTGCTGCCAATGGCATTATTTCATTCTTTTTTATGGCTGAGTAGCATTCCATTGTATATATGTACCACATCTTCTTTATCCATTCATTTGTTGATGGACATTTAGGTTGCTTCCGTGTCTTGGCTGTTGTAAATACTGCTGCAACGAACATTGGGGTGCATGGATCTTTCTGAATTAGAGTTTTCTCTGGATATATGCCCAACAGTGGGATTGCTGGATCATATGGCAACTCTAGGTTTAGTTTTTTTGAGGAACCTCCATACTATTTTCCACAGTGCTGCACCAATTTACATTTTCATATGGTAGTAACTCTTATGTGAAATTGCTCAAGAGACATTTAGGAGGTAGGAGAAGCCAAACTTACTTTTGGCCTGAATGTGGAGAATAAAAGAAAAAAAATGAAGCTTAGGCTGACACTCAGATTTCTGGCTTGAGAAGTCTCTGGACTACCACTTTTGGAGGTGTTGGTGATGGCATAAAAGAGAAGGGAATTTGGAAGGATAGGTGGCAGAAATTCAATACAGAATGCTGGGATGAGGACCATTAGTTCTCTCCTAAGTCCAATCTTCTCTTCTTCTGGAGCAGTAGAGACTCTGATTTTTAGTTGAGCTAAATAATTACATTGTTCAGGTTTCTTTGTATCTAGGTATGGCCACGTGACTAAGTTCTTGCCAACAAGGATAAAACTGAAGTGTCATGTGGTAAATCTGGGAATCATCTTTGAAAGACAGCTGATACACACTTCTTACTCTCTTATTACTTTTTAAGAAATATTTATTTACTTCTCTCTAGTTGTGGCACCCTGTGGCATGTGGGATCTTAGTCCCCCTATCAGGGATCAAACACACATCCCCTGCATTACAAGGTGGATTTTAAGCCACTGGACCACCAGGGAAGTCCCTTACTCTCTTATTTTTGTTCCCTCCTCCATCCTGCTGCCTGAAACATGGGGACCAAAAGAGGATCTTGGGATAGCTCAGCCTGAGCTCAGATGAGCCTGGATCCCTGAGGGCTCAGTGGAGTAGTGCCATAGCCGCCCCGGACTGCCTGCTTCTAGATTTCACTTACATGAAAAAGACAAAGCTTTTTACATTGTTTAGGCCGCTGTTAATTTGATTGTGAGCCACATGTAGCCGAACCTAACTCTAATGAATTCACAACCAAGGGGGAAAGCGGGGGTGGGGTGGTGGTGGTGGTGGTGGTGGTGGTGGTGGTGGTATGAACTGGGAGATTGGGATTGACATGTATACACTGATGTGTATAAAATAGATAACTAATAAGAACCTGCTGGCTTCCGGGAAGATGGCGGAAGAGTAAGACGCGGAGATCACCTTCCTCCCCACAGATACACCAGAAATACATCTACACGTGGAACAACTCCTACAGAACACCTACTGAACGCTGGCAGAAGACCTCAGACCTCCCAAAAGGCAAGAAACCCCCCACGTACCTGGTGCTCGAGGAGAGGGGATTAAGAACGCTGCTTAAAGGAGCTCCAGAGACGGGCGCGAGCCGCGGCTAAAAGCGCGGACCCCAGAGACGGGCATGAGACGCTAAAGCTGCTGCTGCCGCCACCAAGAAGCCTGTGTGCGAGCACAGGTCACTATCCACACCCCTCCTCCAGGGAGCCTGTGCAGCCCGCCACTGCAAGGGTCCCGGTATCCAGGGACAACTTCCCCGGGATAACGCACGGCGCCGCTCGGGCTGGTGCGGCGTCACGGCGGCCTCTGCCGCTGCAGGCGCGCCCCGCCCTCCGTGCCCCTCCCTTCCCCCCCCCCCACCCCGGCCTGGGTGAGCCAGAGCCCGCGAATCAGCTGCTCCTTTGGCCCGTCCCGTCTGAGCGGGGAACGGACGCCCTCCGGCGACCTGAACGCAGAGGCGGGGCCAAATCCAAAGCTGAGCCCCTGGGAGCTGGGAGAACAAAGAAGAGAAAGAGAAATCTCTCCCAGCAACCTCAGAAGCAGCGGTTTAAAGCTCCACAATCAATTTGATGTACCCTGCATCTGTGGAATACCTGAATAGACAATGAATCATCCCAAATTAAGGAGGTGGACTTTGAGAGCAAGATTTATGATTTTTTCCCCTTTTCCTCTTTTTGTGAGTGTGTATGTGTATGCTTCTGTGTGAGATTTTGTCTGTATAGCTTTGCTTCCACCATTTGTCCTAGGGCTCTATCCATTTTTTTTGTTTTTCTTTCTCTTAATAATTATTTTTTATTTTAATAACGTTATTATATTTTATCTTACTTTATTTTATTTTACTTTATCTTCTTTCTTTCTTTTTTTCCTTCCTTCCCTCCTTCCTCCCGCCCTCCCTTATTTCTTTCTTTCTTTCTTTCTTCTTCTACTAATTCTTTCTACTTTTTCTCCCTTTTATTCTGAGCTGAGTGAATGAAAGGCTCTTGGTGCTGCAGCCAGGAGTCAGTGCTGTGCCTCTGAGGTGGGAGAGCCAACTTCAGGACACTGGTCCACAAGAGACCTCCCAGCTCCACATAATATCAAATGGCGAAAATCTCCCAGAGATCTCCATCTCAACACGAGCACCCAGCTTCACTCAACGACCAGCAAGCTACAGTGCTGTACATCCTATGCCAAACAACTAGCAAGACAGGAACACAACCCCACCCATTAGCAGAGAGGCTGCCTAAAATCATAATAAGTCCACAGACACCCCAAAACACACCACCAGACGTGGACCTGCCCACCAGAAAGACAAGATCCAGCCTCATCCACCAGAACACAGGCACTAGTCCCCTCCACCAGGAAGCCTACACAACCCACTGAACCAACCTTAGCCACTGGGGACAGACACCAAAAACAACGGGAACTACGAACCTGCAGCCTGCAAAAAGGAGACCCCAAACACAGTAAGATAAGCAAAATGAGAAGACAGAAAAACACACAGCAGATGAAGGAGCAAGATAAAAACCCATCAGACCTAACAAATGAAGAGGAAATAGGCAGTCTACCTGAAAAAGAATTCAGAATAATGATAGTAAAGACGATCCAAAATCTTGGAAATAGAATAGACAAAATGCAAGAAACATTTAACAAGGACCTAGAAGAACTAAAGATGAAACAAGCAACGATGAACAACACAATAAATGAAATTAAAAATGCTCTAGATGTGATCAATAGCAGAATAACTGAGGCAGAAGAACGGATAAGTGACCTGGAAGATAAAATAGTGGAAATAACTACTGCAGAGCAGAATAAAGAAAAAAGAATGAAAAGAACTGAGGACAATCTCAGAGACCTCTGGGACAACATTAAACGCACCAACATTCAAATTATAGGGGTTCCAGAAGAAAAAGAGAAAAAGAAAGGGACTGAGAAAATATTTGAAGAGATTATAGTTGAAAACTTCCCTAATATGGGAAAGGAAATAGTTAATCAAGTCCAGGAAGCACAGAGAGTCCCATACAGGATAAATCCAAGGAGAAATACGCCAAGACACATATTAATCAAACTGTCAAAAATTAAATACAAAGAAAACATATTAAAAGCAGCAAGGGAAAAACAACAAATAACACACAAGGGAATCCCCATAAGGTTAACAGCTGATCTTTCAGCAGAAACTCTGCAAGCCAGAAGGGACTGGCAGGACATATTTAAAGTGATGAAGGAGAAAAACCTGCAACCAAGATTATTCTACCCAGCAAAGATCTCATTCAGATTTGATGGAGATATTAAAACCTTTACAGACAAGCAAAAGCTGAGAGAGTTCAGCACCACCAAACCAGCTCTACAACAACTGCTAAAGGAACTTCTCTAGGCAAGAAACACAAGAGAAGGAAAAGACCCACAAAAACGAACCCAAAACAACTAAGAAAATGAGAATAGGAACATACATATTGATAATTACCTTAAATGTAAGTGGACTAAATGCTCCCACCAAAAGACACAGATTGGCTGAATGGATACAAAAACAAGACCCATATATTGGCTGTCTACAAGAGACCCACTTCAGACATAGAGACACATACAGACTGAAAGTAAGGGGATGGAAAAAGATATTTCATGCAAATGGAAACCAAAAGAAAGCTGGAGTAGCAATTTTCATATCAGACAAAATAGACTTTAAAATAAAGACTATTGGAAGAGACAAAGAAGGACACTACATAATGATCAAGGGATCAGTCCAAGAAGATATAACAATTGTAAATATTTATGCACCCAACATAGTAGCACCTCAATACATAAGGCAAATACTAACAGCCATAAAAGGGGAAATCGACAGTAACACATTCATAGTAGGGGACTTTAACACCCCACTTTCACCAATGGACAGATCATTCAAAATGAAAATAAATAAGGAAACACAAGCTTTAAATGATACATTAAACAAGATGGACTTAATTGATATTTATAGGACATTCCATCCAAAAACAACAGAATACACTCTTCTCAAGTGCTCATGGAACATTCTCCAGGATAGATCATATCTTGGGTCAAAAACCAAGCCTTGGTAAATTTAAGAAAATTGAAATCCTATCAAGTATCTTTTCTGACGGCAATGCTATGAGACTAGATATCAATTACAGGAAAACATCTGTAAAAAATACAAAGATATGGAGGCTAAACAATACACTACTTAATAACGAAGTGATCACTGAAGAAATAAAAGAGGAAATCAAAAAATACCTGGAAACAAATGACAATGGAGACACGACAATCCAAAATCTATGGGATGCAGCAAAAGCAGTTCTAAGAGGGAAGTTTATAGCGATACAATCCTACCTTAAGAAACAGGAAACATCTCGAATAAACAACCTAACCTTGCACCTAAAACAATTAGAGAAAGAAGAACAAAAAATCCCCAAAGTTAGCAGAAGGAAAGAAGTCATAAAAATCAGATCAGAAATAAATGAAAAAGAAATGAAGGAAACGATAGCAAAGATCAATAAAACTAAAAGCTGGTTCTTTGAGAAGATAAACAAAATTGATAAACCATTAGCCAGACTCATCAAGAAAAAAAGGGAGAAGGCTCAAATCAATAAAATTAGAAATGAAAAAGGAGAAGTAACAACTGACACTGCAGAAATACAAAAGATCATGAGAGATTACTACAAGCAACTCTATGGCAATAAAATGGACAACCTAGAAGAAATTGACAAATTCTTAGAAATGCACAACCTGCCAAGACTGAATCAGGAAGAAATAGAAAATATGAACAGACCAATCACAAGCACTGAAATTGAAACTGTGATTAAAAATCTTCCAACAAACAAAAGCCCAGGACCAGATGGCTTCACAGGCGAATTCTATCAAACATTTAGAGAAGAGTTAACACCTATCCTTCTCAAACTCTTCCAAAATATAACAGAGGGAGGAACACTCCCAAACTCATTCTACGAGGCCACCATCACCCTGATACCGAAACCAGACAAGGATGTCACAAAGAAAGAAAACTACAGGCCAATATCACTGATGAACATAGATGCAAAAATCCTCAACAAAATACTAGCAAACAGAATCCAACAGCACATTAAACGGATCATACAACATGATCAAGTGGGGTTTATTCCAGGAATGCAAGGATCCTTCAATATACACAAATCAATCAACGTGATACACCATATTAACAAATTGAAGGAGAAAATACATATGATCATCTCAATAGATGCAGAGAAAGCTTTTGACAAAATTCAACACCCATTTATGGTAAAAACCCTGCAGAAAGTAGGCATAGAGGGAACTTCCCTCAACATAATAAAGGCCATATATGACAAACCCACAGCCAGCATCGTCCTCAATGGTGAAAAACTGAAAGCATTTCCACTAAAATCAGGAACAAGACAAGGTTGCCCACTCTCACCACTCTTATTCAACATAGTTTTGGAAGTTTTAGCCACAGCAATCAGAGAAGAAAAGGACATAAAAGGAATCCAAATCGGAAAAGAAGAAGTAAAGCTGTCACTGTTTGCAGATGACATGATACTATACATAGAGAATCCTAAAGATGCTATCAGAAAACTACTAGAGCTAATCAATGAATTTGGTAAAGTAGCAGGATACAAAATTAATGCACAGAAATCTCTGGCATTCCTATACACTAATGATGAAAAATCTGAAAGTGAAATCAAGAAAACACTCCCATTTACCATTGCAACAAAAAGAATAAAATATCTAGGAATAAACCTACCTAAGGAGACAAAAGACCTGTGTGCAGATAATTATAAGACACTGATGAAAGAAATTAAAGATGATACAAATAGATGGAGAGATATACCATGTTCTTGGATTGGAAGAATCAACATTGTGAAAATGACTCTACAACCCAAAGCAATCTACAGATTCAATGCAATCCCTATCAAACTACCACTGGCATTTTTCACAGAACTAGAACAAAAAAATTCACAATTTGTATGGAAACACAAAAGACCCCAAATAGCCAAAGCAATCTTGAGAATGAAAAACGGAGCTGGAGGAATCAGGCTCCCTAACTTCAGACTATACTGCAAAGCTACAGTAATCAAGACAGTATGGTACTGGCACAAAAACAGAAAGATAGATCAATGGAACAGGATAGAAAGCCCAGAGATAAACCCACGCACATATGGTCACCTTATCTTTGATAAAGTAGGCAGGAATGTACAGTGGAGAAAGGACAGCCTCTTCAATAAGTGGTGCTGGGAAAACTGGACAGCTACATGTAAAAGTATGAGATTAGATCACTCCCTAACACCATACACAAAAATAAGCTCAAAATGGATTAAAGACCTAAATGTAAGGCCAGAAACTATCAAACTCATGAGGAAAACATAGGCAGGACACTCTATGACATAAATCACAGCAAGATCCTTTTTGATCCACCTCCTAGAGAAATGGAAATAAAAACAAAAATAAACAAATGGGACCTAATGAAACTTCAAACTTTTGCACAGCAAAGGAAACCATAAACAAGACCAAAAGACAACCCTCAGAATGGGAGAAAATATTTGCAAATGAAGCAACTGACAATGGATTAATCTCCAAAACTTATAAGCAGCTCATGCAGCTTAATAACAAAAAAACAAACAACCCAATCCAAAAATGGGCAGAAGACCTAAATAAATATTTCTCCAAAGAAGATATACAGACTGCCAACAAACACATGAAAGAATGCTTGACATCACTAATCATTAGAGAAATGCAAATCAAAACTACAATGAGATATTACCTCACACCGGTCAGAATAGCCATCATCAAAAAATCTAGAAAAAATAAATGCTGGAGAGGGTGTGGAGAAAAGGGAACCCTCTTGCACTGTTGGTGGGAATATAAATTGATACAGCCACTATGGAGAACAGTATGGAGGTTCCTTAAAAAACTAAAAATAGAACTACCATACGACCCAGCAATTCCACTACTGGGCATATACCCTGAGAAAACCATAATTCAAAAAGAGTCATGTACCAAAATGTCCATTGCAGCTCTATTTACAGTAGCCCGGAGATGGAAACAACCTAAATGTCCATCATCGGATGAATGAATAAAGAATATGTGGCACATATATACAATGGAATATTACTCAGCCATAAAAAGAAACGAAATTGAGCTATTTGTAATGAGGTGGATCGACCTAGAGTCTGTCATACAGAGTGAAGTAAGTCAGAAAGAGAGAGACAAATACCGTATGCTAACACATATATATGGAATTTAAGAAAAAACAAAATGTCATGAAGAACCTAGGGGTAAGACGGGAATAAAGACACAGACCTGCTAGTGAATGGACTTGAGGATATCGGGAGGGGGAAGGGTAAGCTGGGAGAAAGTGAGAGAGTGGCATGGACATATATACACTACCAAACGTAAAATAGATAGCTAGTGGGAAGCAGCCGCATAGCACAGGGAGATCAGCTCCGTGCTTTGTGATCGCTTGGAGGGGTGGGACAGGGAGGGTGGGAGGGAGGGAGACGTAAGAGGGAAGATATATGGGAACATATGTATATGTATTACTGATTCTCTTTGTTATAAAGCAGAAACTAAAACACAATTGTAAAGCAATTATTGTCCAATAAAGATGTTTAAAAAAAAAAAAGAACCTGCTGCATAAAAAAATAAATAAAATTAAAAAAAATTCACAGCACATTTATGGAAATGACTGATACATACTCTACTTTGAAGACTTCCACGTATTATCAGCTCAAATGAAAGGTTTTATTGTTATTCAGTGGAAAGTCTTAGACAAGTAAGATTTCATTTCTATGCTTCAGTTTTCATTTCTACGAAATTCTCAGAGTCTTCCTGGGTTCAGGAAGGAGGTGAAATGCATGTTTGGACCTTACCTCTCACTTCCTGTTTAGTTCCAGAGAATTACAGTTGGTGTGTCTATTAGTCATGTCTTTTTTTTCCGCATTTTTGGTCTTTGACATCTTGGAGCTTTGCTGACCCTGGAGAGGCTGCCCTTCCCAGAGCCAGCTAATGCTATCGCTGGTGTAGCGACAGCACACACCTCACCTGCGAGCCTGCCTTTCATACGCAAACCGACCAATCCAGAGACCCCATCCCCAAACAAGTCCTCTACTGAGTTCTTACTCACTGAGCCACTCTTCCCCTGCCCTCATCACCGCAGAGCCAGACAACTAGAGACAGCCCTACACCCTCGAGACCACTGAAATTATTCAAACTAGCCAATACTAAACCTGCTTACCTTGTCTTGTCCATTTCTTCCTGAAACCACAATAAATGCCCTTGCCCATGTTTTTCCCTCTCTGTGCTTCCTACTGACCTTTTTGTGTGGGTGTGTGGCGGGGGATAAATTCTTTATCGATACATAGGTTACAGTGAAATAAATAGAGTGATGGTGCTTAGGGGAATAAAAAAAGTAGTATCTCAATCTCTCTCCACCACGCCTCTAGCTCTCGGCTTCTGCCTTCTTACTGGCCACCTGGGATGATTAGGACTTGGTGGGAATGCCAGGCCTTCTCAGGCCCTTGGGGGCCTCTGCCAAAGGATTTACTGCTGCAGGTTCTCTTAAAATGAACTAACCCTATATATTTAAAATGTGATTTGATTTTCAAAATATCCCTTCTATAGGCAATTTTGGAGGAAGCATCTATCGTGTAAATGAAGGTAGTCAGGGGTGATAGGACTTATAGGCTAGCCATGGAATGTGGCACGTTGTTTTTTAGTTCCTTTGTGAGTTTATCTCCATGCTCTGTCAACTTCAAAGTTGAGACATTCCTTAGAAAGTGTCGTGGTGTACAGAGATGGAGGCGTGAATGCAAACTATTAAAAGATTAATTGAATATATAAAGTTCTAGCATTCCTTAATGTAATGTGAATGCTAACAGTTTTTGCAAAGGTCTAAATAACTCTGCCTTCAGTAGAGCAGTTTATAATTGAGCACATTATATGCATTATCTTATTTGCTCTTCATAGCAATGCTATGGGGTAGAAGGCAGGGTGATGTTTTCATCTCCATTTCACTGATCAGAGTCCAAAATCAGATGGATCAGAAGAGGTGGAGCTGAGTGGTGAACACAAATGTTCTTTTCCTAGTCTATGGCATGTTGCATTACCCTAGGAGTACCCCTTCTAACTGTGGTTGGTTTTAGAGTGAGCCAGTGGCCCCTGATTTATCATTTTAACTTCTTGATTTCATAAATTCTCATCATCTCTGCAAGAAAACCAGTCCTCCTTACTGCTTCATTGGTGTGTCTTAATCAGCTCTGCAATGCAGATTTAATGATTTCTGGATTGCATTTGTGACTGTAGTTATTGATAGTGGAAAATATTTACTCCTGAAGCCCTAAGGGAAAGTAACATGAGTTGTACTGCTTTCCTGCCAAATACTCATTAGCTTCTTCAAAGTAAGGAGAAATGTTGAGAGATCCCTTTATTTATTTGTGGTGATGAATGTTTATATAAAATGAGAATTTGAAAACTACTTGGATAATAATCCAAATTTTTAGAGAAATTATATTAATAGTGTTCTCTTTAGTAGTACATGGCAAATACTTTCATGAGAATGGAAAATTCAATGCAATCATTATAAAATAATTCTGCTGCAATAAAACTTATTTTCAAAAGAAAGACTTTTAAAAAGTCAGATACAGTTATTGTCCAATAAATGCACAAGTTAGGACAGGCACCTTGGGAAGGTCAACTTTGCCTAGAGTAAGATCTTTGGGAAGAACCATCTTCACATCCTCAACTCAGAAGGAAATTCTCCTCAGAGTAATGAAGAGGTACTGAATTCAAATCAATTTGACTCAAGTACAGATAACAGCAATTACCCATTGGTAGCAAGAACCTTCTGGCGTTTCTCTTTTTAGACAAGAAATGGTCCCCTGGGACCCAGCAGCTGAATGCTGACAATAGAAGGAGCATCATGTCCTACTTGACTGCAGAGGGAAAAATTGTTGATATCATGATGATTCTCAGAACAAGAACTTCTCTGACCCCATCACAAGTTTTCAAGACAAACAATTATGTGTCATATGTGACCTTCCTACTGACTAAATTTTGCTGAGCTTTATGCATAAAACAGCCTTGGAATTTGTGGCTAATATCCCTTTGATTTCTGTTTTTTGACTTTGTAAACATTCTTAATTTTTTGAACAATCTCTTGACTTCTTGACCAAATACACTCTAAATGTAAAATGAGACAATAAAGTAGTACCTACTCTGTAATAATTAGCATAATGCAGTGGAAATACAATGTGGTAGAAAGGCCATAGGTGTTCAAATCCTCACTTTGCTTCTTTCTAACCATGTGATCTTGGATATATTATATAGATATTTATGTCACATTTTCCTCGTCTTAAACAGGAATAAAGATACCCGATTTGCTAGATTGTTGTGAATAGTACATGTGGCAAATATGTGTGGTGTTAATGTCAACTTGGCATATAGAAGGTACTCAAAAATGTAAGTTTGTAAAAGCTAGAAGTAAGCTTCAGCACGAGAAGATTCAGCCTTGATCTATCTACATATTCTAGCTTTAAACCATAAACTCCTGAGAGCTGACAATGAGAAAGCTTTTGTTTGCTGTATATTCGACATGGTTTAGCCAAACCATGCAAAAAAGCTGTTCCCTCAGACAGGGATGTGAAACTTGTTTTATCTAATGTGCCCTCCCAATCCATTGGTATACCTGTCTGGGAACTGTGAAAAGGGTACTGAGACCTTGTGTGGCCTCAGAGAGAAACAGTGCTATCATTGATTAGTCATGCCTGCTGTGGAGTTGGGAGTAGGGAGTGGTGGCATGTGTGCAGGCATTTTCTGTGCCTGGCCCAAGATGCTTTTCCTCGTGTCTTTGCCCAACACCAGAGAGACAAATACCTAGTTCTACTACTGCTGAACTGCATGCAAGATGCCCAGAGGTAACCCTTCATTATATTGGAAAGGCAGAGAGCAGGAAACCTGTCTCACTGGCTTCATGCCTCCACACTCCATGCCATCCACCTAGTGATTCAGCCACATTGAAATGTCTCCGATTTCCCAGGATGGACCCTGCCCTTTCACAGCTAAATGCCTTGGCACCTGCTGTCTCTACTTTTAAGAATGCTTTTCCCCATCTTTTGCAACTTGGCAAATTCTACTTATCCTTCAAGATCTAGCTCCAGTGTAGCTTCTTGTAAGGAAACCTGATAGATTCAACCCCTGATTTTCCTTGTATCCTGATGCCCAGCTCATAATTGTCACTCAATAAATGTTGATTGAATAAGGTACACGGATATAAAGAGGAAGATGTTGATGTGTTAGAGGTCAGGAATTTTCCTGAGAAAATAATCCAGGTTTGGGGACTATATTGTTTCTGTCTGGAGTTTGTATAAACATCTTGTTTGGGCTCCTCCATATTTTGAAGGGGTACTAGCTCTGATTAAGGGTCAAGACAAAAAACAAAGTAAATATTTGAAATGGACTTATTGAATTACGATGATTGAGTCTTATAGGAACTAAGACTTGATTTGAAGCTTTAAAAAATTGTGATAAAATACACCTAACATAAAATTTACCATCTTAGCTATTTTAAGTATACAGTTCAGTGGCATTTACGTAGTTGCACAACTATCACCACTATCCATCTCTAGAAATCTTTTTCTCTTGCAAAACTGAAACTTTGTATCCATTAAACAGTAACTCTCCATTCCCCTACCTCTAGCCCCTGGCAACCACCATTCTACTTTCTGTCTATAAGAATTTTATTACTCTAATAACTCAGATAAGTGGAATCTTATGTCTCCTTGTGATTGGCTTATTTTGGTTAGCATAGTGTCCTCAGGGTTCATCCATATTGTAGCATGCATCCAAGTTTCCTTCCTTTTTTTTTTTTTTTTGTTTCCTTCCTTTTTAAAGCTGAATAATATTCTATGTGTATTTCATATTTTATTTATCTATTCATCTGTCCGTGGACACTTGGACTGCTTCTACTCCTTGGCTATTGTGTATAATGCTTCTATGAACATGGGTGTACAAATATCTCTGCAATATCCAGTTTTCCCAACACCATTTGTAGAAAAGAATGCCCTTTCTCCATTGAACTGTCTTGGTATCCTTGTTGAAAATCATTTGGCCATAAATGTTAGAGTTTATCTCTGAGTTCTCTGTTTTATTCTGTTGACCTATATGTCTGTCTTTATGCAAGTACCACAATTTTTTGAGTACTGTCACTTTGCAGTAAGTTTTGAAATCAAGAATTTTTTTTTTTAAGATTGTTTTGACTATTCAGGGTCCCTTGAAATTCCATATGAATTTTTCTATTTCTATTGGAATTTTGATAGGGATTGCACTGAATCTATCTTTGGATACTATTGAATCTTAATAATATTAGGTTTTCCAATCCATGAACATAGTTTGTCTTTCCATTTACCGGTGTCTTCTTTAATTCCTTTCAGTAATGTTTTGTAGTTTTCAGTATACAAGTCTTTTACCTCCTTAAGTTTATTCCTAAGTATTTTATTGTTTTTGATGCCATTGTAAATGGAATTGTTTTTTTAATTTCCTTTTCCACTTGTTTACTGTAGGCATTTAGAAACAACTGGTTTTTTGAATGTTGATTTTGTATCCCGAAATTTTTTGGAACTTATTTATTAGTTAAAACAGGTTTCTGGTCCCAAACTTTTCTTTGTTGGGAGTTTTTTTGATTACAGTTTCAATTTCCTTAGTAATTATAGGTCTGTTCAGATTTTCTATTTCTTCATAATTCAGTCTTCGTAGCTTTTTTGTTTCTAGGAATTCATCCATTTCATCTAGGTTATCTAATTTGTTGGCCTACAAATGTTTAAAGTACTCTCTTATAATCTTTTTATTTCTATAGAATCAGTTGTACTGTCTCTTGTTTCATTTCTGGTTTTGGCTGAGTCATCTCTCTTATTCTTAGTCAATTTGGCTAAAGTTTTGTCAATTTTGTTGAATTTTCGAAGAACAAACTCTTGATTTAGTTGATTTTTCTATTCTTTATTTTGTTTATCTCTACTCTTTATTATTTTCTTCCTTCTGCTAGCTTAAGTTTTAGTTTATTCTTTTTATAGTTCTTTCTGGTGTAAATTTACGTTGTTTAGATCTTTCTTCCTTTTAATGTAAGTGTTTTGTACATGTTTAAATAGCACTATTGACATGTATTTATTCTGGTAATTTTGCAGGAAAAAGTAGTGAGCTGTTGGCATCATTTCACCCCAGGTGTGATACCATCAGTAAACACTTTCCCACTACTTGTATTTCAGTTTCAGACTTCCATGCAACTTTTGCATCTAAGACTTTGGAGGGACTCTTCCTCTCTATGTAACTCCATCAAGTTTGCACTAATCAATTTTATTTTAGACCTAAGTAATTTTATTTTATTGTGATTATGTCTATATTTAACAATGGACTCATTTTGTTTGAAACAGCACTTAGAGGAAATGAGTCTACTTTTGCTTCTAAAATATTAAATATGAAGTGCTACCTTAACTTCGTTAAGAACAGATCAACTGCAGCAGTATTTAAACAACAGTAAAAATAGTAACTCTTCAGGGAAATAGGTGGCTTAGAGTTTTATTGGCTCTCCCAATTTATAACCCGGAGGAGAAATGTGCTTGGCTTGTATCCATTTGCTTGGAAGGGTAAATAAATCCATCACACCAAGGGCTGGAACACTCCTTTGTGGCAAGAACATGGATGGGAGGGGTATGTAGATTAGCATGTTTTTGCTGCATTTAACAGAAAGGCAGACTCAAAATGACTTAAGTAATAGAGGAAAAGGATACAGTCTGGATTACCTCATGGTCTTAAGATGGCTGCCAGCAACCACAGGGGTGATATGTTTTCTTATCATAGCCTGGAATACCCCCTTCTGTCCATCCCATTTTAAAACATGGGATTAAAGTCCTACACTCTAGCCTTATACTGTCCATTATGGTAGTAGTAACAACATGTGGCTATTAAATACCTGAAATTTGACTATTCCAAATTGACATTTGTTATAAGTGTAAAAAGCACACTAAATTTTGAAGACTTTGTATGAAATAAAGGAATGTAAAGTATCTCAATAATTTTTATATTGATTATGTGTTTGAATGATAATATTTTGGATATATTGAGTTACATAAATATATTTTAAAAATTAATTTCACCTGTTTCTTTTCACTTTTTAAGATGTGTCTACTGGAAAACTTAAAATTACATTTGTGGCATGCTTTATGTTTCTACTGTACAACACTGAGTCTAGTCTTTCTTTTTTTTGGCTGTGCCATGTGGCTTGTGGGATCTTAGTTACCCAACCAGGGATCAAACCCGGGCCCTTGGCAGTGAAAGCATGGAGTCCTAACCACTGGACTACCAGGAAATTTCCTGCATTGCTCTAGTCTTATGGGATGAACTTTGGACACAATTTGGGCTGGACAGGAATGCCATGTGCTAAGTGGCTGAGGGGGTGAGTGGCCTGGGGGTGAGTGGCTATTGGGAAGAGTCAATCACAATGTCCTGCACAAAGAGAGAGGAATGGGGGGCAGCTATGTGTCTCTGTGCTCATCCAGTTCTGGGAGAGATGAAAAACCACTTTTCAGTACATTGAGTGTGTTCTGGGATGTGAAATAATGCCAACCCTCCCAACTCAACTTGTCTTTTCCTTCTTTCAGGCCTGTTTTCTAGTCTACAGGAAGCCATTCTCTACTCTGGTCATAGAGAGGATAAGATGGATTAAAGAGTGACGGGAAGAGGAGGGTGGAGTGAGGGTGCTGGCAACAGAGGGTTAGCTGCACAAACAGCTAAGTTTCCATCACAGGTGAAAAGACACATTGGAAATGCCATGTTAAAACTGCTTTGCATTAAGGTTGTCATTTCCCCCTTCATATGACGGAACATTCCAACAGATTCGGCTTTTCTGCTGGCTGTGTTTGGCTGGCTTGAAAAAGCACATAGAAGGACTTGGTTAGTGGGAAGGGGGTGGTCGCTGGATTCTTTCCTGGCGCCCTGTCTGTGAGTGGGAAGAAGCTGGGGCTGGAGGTGCTGCACTAATTTCCTGTACAAATCCCTGAGTTCTGATTGCTTCCCAGGGTTGCCATCTTAATGCTTTCTGCTTCTTTTCTACTCTCTTAGGCCTATACGTACTAACCATTTTTACCCACCACATTCTTTACTATGGAGTTTCTCCAAATGCTCTCTGGCTTCCTCTCCATATAAAACCTAGTGTGTGTTACTCACCATCACATGTTCCCTACCATTTCTGTCTAGTCTAGTCAACTGGTTTTTCAAAGTGTCATCCAGACTGCCTGCTTCAGAATCATCTGTGGAGCTTGTTTAAAAGCAGCTCATCAAAGCTACTGGATTAGGATCTCTGGTGGGGCTGCGGGGGTGGGGGTGGGGGACAGGAAGTTCCATTTCTAACAGACTCTCCAGGCAAATTCCATCCTTGCCAAAGTCCAAGAGCTTCAGAGACTTTATGGAGAGAGTGGGTGCAGGCAGATGTGGAAAGGATTGTTTTCCAGTGTGGATCCTTGTGAAGGTTAAGTCCTAAGTTGGGGATATGGGCATCTCTGGATTTCTGTCAGGAAAGCAGGGCCAGCATCTGGTGGACTGATGGGCAATGGTGCCCAGTAGTGTGGCCGAGAAACTGTGCTCTCTTGGGGGCACAACAACCGAGGCCAAGAGGCAGCTTGTCTCTCTAGTGGCTCAAGGGCTCCCACAAGGATGCCACACCCTGGAAAACCCAGGTGTGTTTGTTTCTGAGAAAATGTGACACTAATTGGGGATTTTCAGAAATAACTATGGAGGTAGGGGAGGACGTGAGGCCCTTCAGTTGGGCAGGTAAGTTTTCACAGGGTTTCTGGGCTCGGTAAAAATTGTAACCTGCAGTCAAACTAGTAAGGCTGGACCACAGTTAAGTCGCAATCAAAAAATTTTGCAAAATAGCAGGAAAGCATCACTCATAATGCGTCTCCCCCGGCATTTCTGTGGCTTCAATCTACACATTTGGAGCCACATCTGTCTGGTAGATGTGGGTAGAAACATTCATGCTTGTTTTCCCAGCTCTGCTCAGATCTCTGTGCCCCGCTTTCCACTAAACATTAGAGGACTCAACCTTTTCCTTTGAAGGGAGGGCCAGAGCTCCCCAAAGCTGGCAGAGACATTGGAGTTGCCCCCAGAAGGGAGTATCCTGGCATTTCCTGCTTCCAGGAGAGGCTGGAGAAGCAGCAGGCATCGGAGTCAACTGCCTGTCCTGGAGACAACATAGGCCTCACCTCTGTACTTCTCTGCTGCAGCTTTTGGGGAGAGACCCAGAAGAACTGGGAGCCATAGGCCACGCTGTGAACATTTCACCATTCCCAGAGAGCCCAAGATCTGAGTCTGCTCCTTGGGGTGGAGGTGAGCAAAGACAGCAGCAGCCTGGCAACTTCCCTTCCATGTGTGCAAAGGAATCTCCTCTGTGTCAGCAGGAGGATTCGGCCTCTAATCTTCAGGCTTCTCCCTTGTAACTCCTCCACCCAAGAAGCCTTTGAAATTGCCACAGTACCATCCAGTAAACTGAAGTTTCAGAGCTTCGGACTTCCAAAAAGTGGGGGCTCCTGGAAAACCAAGTCCACAGAGGGGGATGCCTATGTGTGAAGGGAAGGCTGTTGTGGGGTAGGAAGCACCATGAGATTTGGAACTCTGGGTGGCCCAGTGCAGGTCATTCCCTATTGAAAAAACATTTCTGTCCAGTCTAGTCAACTGTCTTTGGATACATACATTTTGGCCTTTGACAGCATGAATTGTTAGAAATACTCCTGCCTATTCTCTATTGATCTTACCTGTGAACAACACTTTTTATTATATTAAAATTCAATTGCTAGAGAACACGTTGGTATCCTCTAGATATAAAATGCAGGAGCTGCTTCTGTTTGGGTGTTTAAGGCAGTTGGGGTAACCATTCTATGCAGGCTACATCCGATGAAACGTATGGGATTTATTCTGCCACTGGAATGTCTAAGAGTTATTACTTTTCTCACAGAGCACGTTTATTTCTTTTTGACAGTATTTGAGGTTATGGACTCTATTTCTATCTGTAGAAAGGAAACAGTACACAATAAAATCTTGTGACATTAGACTAGGTAAAACCAAAGGCACTGATTTTTTTTAGATGAGGACACTCATTGCAATAACTGAAGGAACTAAGAATGTTTAACATTCTGAGAACATACTAAGCTGAATTTAAAGAAAGATGATCCCTGCTTCTTTCGTTCTTGCTTTAAAAATCAACTACATAATTAAATGGATACAGATACTTCTCTTGTGGGGAGGAAAACAGCAGTCAAGATTTTTTGCATGCATGACAACAGGGCAGGAGTTTTCCTAACCCTTTGGCAAAATAGAGAATCAATACCAATCAGAAAAAATGCTAACAAAAGGTAAAATTCTCACGGGAACCTCAGGCTATAAAAGATTTAAAATGTGAATAAAACATCATAGGTCAGCATTAAAATAGACAATACATTTCTCTGCCCAGGTGAAGTATCCAGCCGATAACTAGTAGTGTAGAATGGACCTAACCACACTGAGAGGCCAAAGAGAAAGCCCTACAACATCCACTTCACTTCCCCCTCATTTCCATGCAGAAAGATGTCCCTTTTCAGGGGGAGACAGTTACTCCATAAGCAGCATTTGGGGTCAGATGTTTTTCCCCCCAAGGTAAAAATCTCTGGAAATATAAACCTTGCCCATGCATAATTTCTAAGATTTGAGAGCAAAGAAACCAGACTTGCTTTCAAAATGAAAAGATGATTACCTATTGGTTAGTTTTGCAAATAAATAGGACGCTTTAAAACACTTACTGGGGAAATGATGAAGTTAAAAAATGGTCCATTATAGACAGGCTGAATTCTGACTAAAAGGAAATTGAAGCCATCTCCAATTGGAAGGGTTTTATGGACTCGGTGGAGAGGAACTCTCAGTTGTTGGTAATTATTCAGGATCATCCGTTCTTACTGAGTGGCCTCTCAGCATGGGAATTTCCATATTTCAAGGTCAAATCCTTAAAAAAACAAAACAAAACAGAAAACACTGTTTTGGCATCTAGCCATTATCAAGGGAATGCATTTGGCAAATATAAATCAACTCTATTATTTTTTGCCAAATCACGGAGAGTCCATCTGTATCTTCACCATTTGAAAGAATGCAGTCAACTTCCAATCAGAGGCAGCCTATCAGGGGTGGCCCAGGTGACCTGGTCTCATGTCCCTCCAAGTCACTGGCCTAACTGCATCCATGCCTAAAGGTCTCAGCTCCACGATAAGTCTGGCCATGACAAATTAAATATCTATTTTAGTGACTAAAATCTAAGCTAGAAACTTGCACACAGATTCATAGTACTTCAGAATTTAGAATGTTTTCAAAGTGGTTTGTAGAACCCAGTTTACATCCTTGTGTTAAAATGAACTACAGAGTTTATCACAGAGGCATAATAAAAATATCTAGTTCCTACTCCTGTTTCTCAACTAGCCATGTGGCTTTTCTTAATATCTTGAAGTTCATGTAATAATGACTAACACTCACTGAGCACACACAAATATGCTAGGCACTATGCTAAACGCTTTATTTGCACTGGTTTTTGCATTCAATTCTCAGAGCATCCCTAAGAGGTACAAGATGTTATTAGAGCCACTTTAGAGATGTAGAGACCGAGGGTTGGTGAACTTGGCCAAGGCCACCCAGCTCTACCACTAAAATGAAGCCAAGGCATTTTGATTCGAGTGTGGGCTTTTAACAGGCGCTTCATGCTGCTTCCCTGAGTTAAGGCAGTGTGGACTGTGTCAGTATTCACATGCATCTCACCTCATTATTCAGCTAATATCCCTGCTCTGGAACTGCCCGTATTTTCAGTCCTGATGAAGCTTGTCCAATTTTCTTCGTTTTAGTTTCACCCATTTATTTCCTGTTTCCAGAATTGTCTTCCATGATATGTAGTTATCTAGAAACGCTTGTTTTCCCAGTGTTAAATGAAACTAATGTTGTTGTTTGATGTATTGTTCTTGCTGTTCTAGCTGGCCCAGCTTCAGTAATATAGTTTTTACTTCAATTTAGAGGCAGCCTGCAGAGGAAATAACTCAACATCTCCTATGTATATATTGACGAGTGAGATCTACAAATAATAAGGGTGGCATCTGGTAATGCAGTATCTGTACTGCCCCCTTTTTTTTGTGTGGCTGTGTCACGCGGCTTGCGGGATCTCAGTTCCCCAACCAGGGATTGAACACAGGCCAGCAGGGAAAGCCCGGGATCCTAACCACTAGGCCACCAGGGAACTCCCAGTACTGCTGTTTTCTTAATTTTTTCTAAAATGGTGACACAAACCATTATCACCTGGCTTGATGTTTTCCTGGAGCAATCCAATATTTGTAGAAAGATCTACAATGCAGGGTTTCTTTCTTTGTTCAAAATTATGGCTATTCTTCCTTCAGATGAAGTTGTTGTATAGCTGGTCTCCAATTGGGAACATTCTAATTAGAAAACAGAAGAAGAACTTAATGGTGCAAAATATATTTGTGAACAATGAAGTAAAAATAGTAATGTTTCAAGTTTCAAGTTCATTATAGCAATAGTTATAATAGTTGAAAATTGAGAATAATGTAAATTCTAAATTTACATTAGATTTAGTGCCTAAATAAGTGATTGGTTAAATAGTCACCCATATTTTAGAATATCATGCTGCCCTGAAAAACCATATTTTAGAACATATTTTAAAGGTATATGAGAAATGTTTATGATAGATTATTAAGTGACAAAAGCAAATGATAAAGTCATATGAGTTATTCTTTAATCCAAAAATTATTTAGGTGTCTATTTTTTCCTTTCCCAAAATAGGTCTTTTATTTTTGTTCTCATGTTTATTATTGGTTTATAATTTTTACATTATTGTGGACAGACAACACTGTCTCTATGATATCAGTTCTTTGGAATTTGTTGAAATTTTCTTCTGATTTGGTACAGACCTTAGGGGCAGCCAATTTTTATACTGGTATATTGGCTGGATTTTCATTTCACATGATAACTCAAAATTAACTTCTATACACAAGGCTGGGCTTGGCGCCCCTATCTTTCTCAGATATCTCCCAGGTATACCTGGTATTAATATTTGTGCTAGATTTTTGTCTGGATTTTGGAACATAAAGACACATCTTTGGCCAGTTCTGGTATGCAATTAAGAGCCTACGGGATTAATCATTTTCTTTTCTCAGTTTGATATTTTATAATGTAAATATTAATCAACAAATGATGATCAATTTATTGGTTGACCTTGGCTATAGATCAGGATTTCTTATCTTCAGTACCGCTGACATTTTGAGAATGTCTAGCAGCATCCTTGGCCCCTACCATCTAGATGCCAGTAGCAAGGCCCCCCTCTCCAGCTGTGACAATTTAAAATATCCCCTAGGGGGCAAAATCACCCCCAGCTGAGAACCACTACTGTAGAGAAATGGCAGTTCCCTTTTAAAACTTGGGACTAAGTGTGAGTTTCACTGAGTCAATAAGCACATTTATCGAGTCTTTAATGTGTACAAGGCACGGTGCTTTTACAGAAGCAGTTTTATTTAGGCATGGAGAAAGGAAGCTATGGTCTGCCTTATTCTCATTAAGCCATTTGTGGGGCACAAGGACATTGTAACACCAGGCTTCACTCCGTACAAAGAAGGCGATAATTCTGTGCTCTTAGAGCCCTTGGGAGAACGTGTGCACAAGGGCCAAAGCCTGCTGGGACGTACTGTCACTCAACAAATTGCAGCTTTTACTATAATTATTATTATTCAAGCTGACTTCATGCAGATAGACCAGGGCCATCAACCAGCTTGAGTAGTCTGCCCCTTCAGCTGATGAGACACACCACACCCACACGTCTTTTCTAATTGTTTTTACCAAAATAACCTCAGCATCCATGAGCAAACAAAACAAACAAGCAAACAAATGCGTTAAAAACCAATCATGTGGAGCCGCGAAGTGTTTGGCCAGTAGTTAAAAGTTCACGCTGCAAAGTCCCTCTGTGCATCGGAAGAACCGTGGTCTCTGCATCCGCGTATGACCCACGCGCTCTGTTTCTGTCTTGGGAGGCGCATAGATTCGACTGCTGGAGGAATGAATGGTTGTTCGGAGGTTTCTTTAGCCTGGTTCATTATCTGTTTTAAACTATCAGGGCTCCATCTGAGCGGGCCAACAGGAAGCCTGCTTTTGATTTAACAGTGCTCTGAACAAGCTCCTTCTATGGCTTTCCAAGAATTAATTACAGAGCTTAGTAAAGGCGCCGGCCGCAAAGTCCCGCGGATGCCTTTATGAGCAATTACAGCACCGGCATTGATGCCAGCAGAATAAGAATTTCCTTGGAGGACTGCTTGGAAAGAGAGGACTGGCTTGTGGAAATATAGACACACGGTGTTCCCATCTATAGCTTACAGGGGAATTTAAATTCACAAAGCGAGAAGAGATTGGTTCGCTGGCACACAACCTTTGGGTTATTGGACACTTGTAGACCTAGGCTTGTGTAATTTAACCAAAAAAAGAGATATCATTTTGATATGTAGCAACTGGAGCACTATAGAGGGAAGGAAACACCAAAGTGCTCACCAGGGAAGGGTTCAAAGCCGAAGAACGCTGGGATCTAATTGCACCGCCCTGCAGCGCGGAATCCTTGCCCGCTCGGTTTACAACTCTGGGGATAAAGCAAATCCATACAGTGGCTCTTAACCAACTGCAGCAATCGAGTGGGTACTGAGAGCACGTTTACTTTAGGAGGGTAAACTGAATATTGCTGAATTCCTTGGCCAAAAGTTTCCGTTGTTTGTGTCGGCAGCATGGGACGGCAGGATGCAGAGGTGAAACCAGTGGGAAGACGATTGAGAGAAGGTTTTTCCTTTGCTGAGCAAATAATTGTACGAGGCATCCAGGGGCAGGTGCCAGCTATCTCTTACAGGGCAGGCTCACTTCTCCAGTGTTGGTGGATGGAGCTGAAATGGCTTTCCATAGCTACTTAGTGAACGAATGAAGTGATGAATGACTCCACACTGGTCACTCCACAATCCAGCCACTTTCACCATTTGGAGGAGATTAGGATAGTGGGAGGGCCTTGGTCTCCTATTCACGTTGGTAACAATGGTAGATTTTAAAAGGGCAGATGTTGTAACGTAAATATCCACCTGTCAGTAGTTACATGGGCTTTAATTAGGTGTCCCACTCACCAAGGACCTGTGTGTCCCCTCTCTCCTCCTGTCTGGGGCTGTTGGATGCTGAGCCAGCTGTGCAGATGTGCAACTTAGTCTCCCAGTAATTGAAGAGTGTGGCCTCTGGGACTCTACCGCACTTTCTGGTTTTGCCTGGTGTCAGTGTTTTCATGTACACAAGAAATTCCACACTTGCTTCTTGCCTACACATTTGTGAGTTTTCTGTAGAGGCCTGGGTCCCCTGGCCAAAAATCTGTTACCATAACTGAGAAAAATAAATTTAAAAATTAAATTTGCTCCCACAATTTTGTTTTCCTTTGGGAGACTGTTCAGAAAAATAAATCATTGTCAAACAATCCTTTTGCTCTTAATCATTTCTCCCTGTTCTTACAAGTTTGGGGAAATGAAATTCTCCAAAGATTGGTAAACCAGCCTTTACCAGACAGCATAAGCTCCTTAGTGATCTCGTCCAGTCCTGCGGTTTTGGTAGAATGTAACACCCATCTCCAGCCCAGCCTTTCCTCCTAAGACAGGCTCATGTCTCTAACACAACCACACCCAACTCCTGAATTCACTGCTGCAAATCTGTACCACCTGGTCTTCCCCAGGAGATGACAAGTTCAGCCTTCCAGCTGCTCAGGTTAAAAACTTTGGCATCTGTATAAAAGAATGAAATATTGCCATTTGCAGCAACATGGATGGACCTAGAGATTATCATACTGAGTGAAGTAAGTCAGACAGAGAAAGCTGAATATTATATATATATATATCTCACTCCCTTGTGGAATCTAAAATGATAATACAAATGAATCTATATATAAAATAGAAACAGACTCACAGACATAGAAAACAAACTTATGGTTACCAAAGGGGAAACCAGGATAAATTAGGAGTATGGGATTAACAGATACACAGTACTATATATAAAATAAACAACAAGGATTTACTGTATAGCACAGGGAACTATAGTCGATATCTTGTAATAACCTATAATGGAAAAGAATCTGAAAAAGAATATATATATATATATAATTGAATCACTTTTCTGTACAGCTGAAACTAACACAATTTTGTAAATCAACTACACTTCAATAAAAAACAAACAAACAAAAACACATTGGCATCTTCCTGGACTCTTTTCTTTTGCTCACCTCCCCTACACCACACCGTCTAATCTGCTAGGAAACTCTGTGACTCCTTCTTCAAAACTCTATCCAGAATCCAACCATTTCTCCCACCTCCTCTGCTACCACCCAGGTCTAGGCCACCTTTGTCTCTCACCTGGATTACTTCAGTTAGTGAAGGTTCTGGACCCAGTTCCAATGTGTGTGGGGGGGGTGAGGTGGCGTGAGTTTCTCCACATATCCAACAAGAACTCTGCTTCGTCAGCTGGGTGTCCTACAATTCATTTCAATTCTGACACTGCCTACCCAGAGATAGCATCAGATTCCACAGGTTAAGGGCTCAGTCCTACAAGACTGTCCCCCTCCCCATTCAGAGGCCAGTCTCAAGTTCTGGTTGTCACCTGTGCTTCTGACCGACCTAAAGATAGCAGCTTCCAACGCCCTCCAATGCCCTCCTTGGGTTTGATTAATTTGTAAGAGCAGCCCATAAACCTCAGAGAAACGTTTTACTTACTAGATACTGGCTTACTCTAAAAGGATATAACTCAGGAACAGTCAGATGGAAGAGATGCTTAGGGCAAGGTATAAGGAAAGCGCAGGGACATTCCATGTCCTTTCTGGGTGCACCAGTCTCCCCGAGTCTGCATGTGTGTACCAATCCAGAAGCAATCTGAACCCTGTCCTTTT
This sequence comes from Monodon monoceros, assembly GCF_005190385.1. Lineage (NCBI taxonomy): Eukaryota > Metazoa > Chordata > Mammalia > Artiodactyla > Monodontidae > Monodon > Monodon monoceros. The sequence goes on along the minus strand of NW_021703776.1, from coordinate 55,581,581 downwards.
GGGCATTTATGGAAGCTTCATAGTGAAGTCATGTAGTATAGGCATGATTGATTAAATCATTGGCCATTGGTGATTGATTCAACCTTCAGTTCCTCTCCCCTCCTGGGAGGTCTGGGGTGGGGAGAGGGGGTTGGAACCGAAAGTTCCAGCCCTCTAATCACCTGGTTGGGTCCTCTGGTGACCAGTCCCCATCCTTATGTGACCCAGGGACTTGCCAAAAGTCACCTCATTCAAAGACACATGTACTGCTCTCCTCACTTAAGAAATTCCAAGGGTTTTAGGAACTCTGTGCCAAGAAGAGGTCGAAAAACAAATATATATTTCTTATTATAAATCACAAGATCACAATTAGAGATTTAGTGTCTCCTAACCAGTCTCCTTGCCTCTACCCTTGCCCCTGAAGTTTTTCCCAACAAAGCAGCCAGAGCGGTCCTTTTATTTTTATTATTATTATTATTTTTTGCGGTACGCGGGCCTCTCACTGTTGTGGCCTCTCCTGTTGCGGAGCACAGGCTCCGGACGCGCAGGCTCAGCGGCCATGGCTCACGGGCCCAGCCGCTCCGCGGCATGTGGGATCTTCCCGGACCGGGGCACGAACCCGTGTCCCCTGCATCGGCAGGCGGACTCTCAACCACTGCGCCACCAGGGAAGCCCCAGAGCGGTCCTTTTAAAACTTGAGTCTCATCATATCACTCCTCAGCCCACAATCCCTAGGGATGCCCCATCTCACTTAGAGTAAAGCCAGGTCCTTCCAGTGGACCACGAGGCCATGCCTGATAGCAACCCTCACCCCCTTATCTCTCTGAGATCTTTCCTTCTCTCTCCCTCTTGCTCATTCTGCTTCAGCAACACGGGCCTGCTTAAAGCTCCTAGCTATCTCCTTGCACTGACTGTTGACCTTGCTGGAATGTTCTTTCCCCAGAAATCCACAAGGCTAACTGACTCACGTTCAATCAAACTCAGATATTCTCCGCGAGGCCTGCTCTGGCCGTCCTCTTTAAAATTGCAATCTACCCCACTGCCCCTCCGAATTCCAAACTCCTCTTATCCTTCGATATTTTTGTTTTTCTCTAACCCACATCACCTTCTAATATAATATATAATTTCCTTATTCATTGTGGTACTTGTTCATTGCCTGTTTCTCCCAATTAAGATGTAATCTCTGTGAGGACAGATATTTCTGACTTTTTTGTTTACCGATGCATTCCAACTGCCTAGAAGTTTCCTTGTAAAAATATCTGTACAAGGAAACGCCTTCCTTCACCATATGTAAAAATGTACCAGATACTATAGAAATAGGTACAGGGTTCAAGTATTGAAAGGGTACTATTATAGAAATCAACAGTTTGAATCAACTTCACTTTTTTTTCTCTTCACCCATGGTGTATGATAAAAGAGTCAAATTCATCAAATTTTAGATTCATCAGGCTGAAAACTGCTCGTGTAGGCAGGGACCAATCAGCCCAGTCTAGCACTGTATTCTGACCCTGATCTTGAGCTCTGCACTTGGTAGGTGCTCCAAATTGTGAGTTGAATGAGCAATGAACGAATTTAGGGCTTGGCCTTTCCACCCACACAAAGGTATATGACAGACTGCTATTCTAGATCATTGAAACAATTTAAACCATTTACCTATTTTTTTTTTTTTACTAAGAGGTAAATTCACTAATGTGAGTTATTTTTTAAAATGAGGGGTGGGGTAGGGTAGGGGGATGTTATGGTGGAAGAGGTAGACTTGGGAGTTCGAAATCCTGGATACAGGTTCCGGTCCCAACATACCGTGTTTGGGTTTTACTTATTCAAGGTACTACATAACATTGTGAATGCCATTTCACTTGTCTGAGTATCTCTTTCCTTTTCTAAAAAGTGTGGAAAGTAGCTGGAAAATCTGGAGAGTTGTTTCCAGCTCTAAACATTCTTTCTTTCTAAGAGAAAGAAGCAGCAGTAGATTTTGTTCACTTCCCTTTCCTTCCTTCTTCCATCTTTCCCATTCCCTTCCTCACCAGCTAAAGCATGAGGCTATATATATTTAAAAAAAGACATATTAGGGCTTCCCTGGAGGCGCAGTGGTTGAGAGTCCACCTGCTGATGCAGGGGACACGGGTTCGTGCCCCGGTCCGGGAAGATCCCACATGCCGCGGAGCGGCTGGGCTCGTGAGCCATGGCCGCTGAGCCTGCGCGTCCGGAGCCTGTGCTCCACAACGGGAGAGGCCACAACAGTGAGAGGCCCGCGTACCGAAAAAAAAAAAAAAAAAAAAAAAATAGACATATTAGTGCTGGAGTCGCTGGACCAGGTTTGAATCCAGGATCCCCTTCCTACCAGCTGTATGACTTAGGGTAAATTATTTAACTTTGATGAGCATCTTTTCCTCATCTGGAAAATGGGATGAATACTTCCTGCCTTACAGGATTGTATCATATGGATTATAGGAAATGATGTTCACTGCACTGTACAAAATCTGGCACAAAGGAAGCATTGGGTAAATGGTAGCTGTGTGAGAGGATGTGTGGGAAGGAAAGAGGGCACATCTGGCATTTGAGAAGTGGAATAACTCAGAGGTGGGAGCCTCTTGTGAATAGAGTTTGAGGGCTTTGCAAACTGACCTGCAGGGCAGAGTTTCTCAAACGCATTTATTTTATGACACACATAGAAAATGACAGAAGAGTTCTATAACTACATTTTTGTAAAAAAAAAAAAAATTGCCACTGCCTTTTCCCTTCTTATGTCATAATTATGGAGAAGAATGTGGCCTCTCCATGGTGGGTGGATATATTTGACTGAAGGCTCTCTTTCCTGCCCTAGAGAACAAAATGCCCATCTGCATCGGAAAGTGAATACGTGCCCCTTGAGACTCTGACCTGGGCTCGGTAATATAAGGTTATGATTTTCTAAGGCAAAGTAAGTTATTTAAAAAAAACAAAAAGAAAGGAAGAAAGAAAAAGAAGCCCAATGGAGTGTTTTTCCTCTAAAGCAGAATTCGTGAGCAAAACTGATGGCCTGAAGGCTGTATCATTCATGTCCCCTCTTTTTATATAGGCCATAATTAGCCTCTGTTGGATCCGAATCCTGATGTGTCTAATTAGATTTACTTTTTGGAGATGAAGGAAAAATGATTAAATTATCCAGACTCCAGAAAAACAAAAGATCTTTATTTCAGCCAGCCACCTGGCCTTGACATCTAGAGTGTTGCATGCTATAATTCAAATGAAAATATTTCACCTAAAAGTATAGCGTCCCTGTCCATGATATCATTAAGGGAAATCATTAAGCATTTATGCAGCACTTTGTGCTGGAAAAGCGCTTTACAGTTATTTTTATTGCTCACCAAAACCCTCTGAGGAAGGTCCTTCTCTACTTAAACCAAAGCAGAGAGAAGAGATTAAATTACTTAGGGTCTGAGAGAGAAAGAAATGACTGGATCAGAATGAGATCGCTGAGTGCCAAAGTCAGCTGTTTTATTTTATCCACTAAACCATTCTGTTAGAAGTTTATTCACTGTATAAAGCATTATCTGATTTGGGGTTGACTGTTTTTTCTTTAACACCTAGATCATCGATGATGTAGTCCCAGTGCAAGAATCACTCCATTTACAATCACTTCCTTCCATCATGAGCATCTCTGAAGAGCACTGACGCTATGTTCTGGAAGAGATTTAATTAAAAAGAAAAAATATAATCAATGTATTTTAAAAGATAGGCTTTATTATGCTCTGGCATTAAGTGAACACTGGACTCTTTGTGACTTAGCCCTTATACTAATGTTTGCCTTCCAGGTTGGAGGGCACTCCTTCATCAAGTGACTCAGGGATCCAGGCTTCCTCCATCTCAATGCCTGGTTTCCAGGGTCACTGAAGCAGGAAGTAGGCAACGGTCAGGGGACTCATTTCTGTTCCTAAGTCCTCTGGACCAGAGTGCTACAGAGTCCATCAGCCCTTCTGCTTGTAGTCTTTTGGTCAGAGGCAGTCACACAGCCCCTGCTAACAGCAACAGAGGCTGGAAATGTCGGGGAGCACATGGACCATTTGGAGAGCGCTAAGGCCTCTTTTGCAGACTGATTTTGATTGGATTCTAATTCTCTCTTTTGAACTTTGAATTCAAAATGTTGGTAATAGCGTTTATTCAACTTTTTTCCGAAATCAGTGACATGACACCTCTTGCAATACTTCTTTTATGGCCTCACATTTTCTCACACTTTATCACTTTCAAAGTCCTTTCCCATGTTTCATCTCATTTGATTGCAGCAGAATTTCTGATAGTCAAGGGGACTGCTGGACTTCCTTTCCATTTTCTCAGGTTCAACAACTGCGGTACCTGGGAAGCAACGTCTACAAGCTTACGGAGGGTGTATCTTGTTAGCTCAACCTCTGGAACTGGTCTATCACACAGGGTTATAGTCAGAAGCAGTACTTCTTTCATGACTGGAACTACATCTTGGTAGACTGTTACCTCGTCTTTTGTTCACTATTAGTGACATGCGTGACGGGCTCAGCCTCATCCAGCTTGTGTCTGTGGAAGCTGAGACGATTGGAGGAAGGACTGGAGGGAGGTGGAGGGATGGGATGGTGCGACTGAGGCTGGGAGCCAGGGTAAACGTACACTTCTCCCCGAACCGTGCAAAGCCAGGGCTTGGAAGATGTTTACAGCCTTACCTAGTATCTCTGTTTCAGTAATTATGACAAAAAGTTCTGAGGTGATTCTAAAATTAAAAGAGAGCTAAAATGGAAATGAAGTGTGAAATGGCATGTACACAATTACACAAGTAATTGAAAGTTCTGGGTCGTGGAATGATTTCCTCTGGCAGTGGTGCGGGCAAACTTAGAGTTCAACTTTAGCTCCTAATATGTTTTCTAAGAACATTATTGCCAGTAGAGCAGATAGAGCCCATGGACTGGTTTCTGAAGAAGGTCAATAATGAATTTGTTTACAGACTGGCTGGTCAGTATTCTGACTTTAGCGTCTAGGTCCTCCACTAACGTTGACAATTTTGACCTAATTTTGGGAGGCGATTATATTTGGCTGGGTGGCGGAGCTCTTTCTCAGAACCTCCTCTCTGGACAGTTGCCAACAGCTCTTTTTGTAACTGTGTTGTAAAGTCTGAGGAAAGTTGTCTTGGGTCATTGCCCAGGACCTAATGCCCCAATTGTAGACATACATGGTTGCAATCTTAATATTCCATTAGAGCTGCAACCAGGCATCACCAGCTTCCTCCCACACTTCTCAATAACTAGAAAGGTTTTCTGAACTCCACCCGTTGCTTGATGGGAGGTGAAGAATTTCACTTCTTTATTATGGTAACAACACCCAACTCCTGCACAGTCCTTTTCGATGCTTTGAAAACCAGCATTCTCTCTTGTAACTCACACAAGATTTCAAGCTTGATGTGCTGGAAAGGCTGGTACAGCTCCCTTACCTCCATTCTGTCCTTTGACTTGAATAATTTGGGTAGCTTTCTGTTTCTTGCAATCACACATTGCTTAACTAAGCCTCTGGAAATTGGAATGTATCTAGAATTGTCAATAAAACATCATCAAGTTTCATCTCTCCAAAACGTGAGTAGGATATTGTTGTCCTCAGAACATTAATATTTCTTTGGGAATCATAATGATTATACCGAAATGCAGCCTTTTGGTGTGGCCTCTCCCGTTGCAGAGCACAGGCTCCGGACACGCAGGCTCAGCGGCCATGGCTCACGCGCCCAGCCGCTCCGCGGCATGTGGGATCTTCCCGGACCAGGGCACGAACCCATGTCCCCTGCATCGGCAGGAGGACTCTCAACCACTGCGCCACCAGGGAAGCCCAGCAGCCTTTTCTTTCGTTTTGTTTAAAAAGAAAAAAAAAGTGACGTTTAATCAGAAAGAAGATATATATTTAGCAAGGAAGGTGGAGGGTGACTCAGAAAGAATAGGGTGAGGAAAAAAATGAACGAACAAAACTGTCCACATTAGCCTTTGCCGTTGGGCTGTGAGCTATTCTTATCCAGTCGGTGCAATTAATGAGGGAAAAATAATTCCCAGAAGAAACGCAGCAGGAGGTACCTACCTGCCCTCCATCCCCCTCAGGCCAAGAGAGACAAAAATCTAGAGAAAGTTTCCCCAGTGGAGTTACTGGGAAAGTGACTCCTTGGCCCTGGGTAAAAGCTTCTCTCTTTATCAACCTCAGGGGCAAGTTAATTTAGGGCCGAGAGTGTGCAAATGCAGAGGAAGAATCTCTCTCCTCAAATCGTTTAAGGCGTACCTGGGGAGGAAATATTTACACACTAGAAACGATGAAAGGACCTCACAAATCAGTGGGTAATCCGGAGCTGGCTTGTGGGGTTCACAGGTAAGAAACCTGCAAAGGGTAAGCTTTCACTCTGGGGCACCTGGGAAAGACTTCAGGAGAAAGGCGGTCCTGGGTAAACCTTAAAGGAAATACAGCTACAGATGGATGGGGAGGAGGAAAGAATATGGACGCAGGGTCCTGCGTTGGAATAATGGGAACAGAGCAGCCTGATGAGACGGATGGCTTTCAGCTGTGTTGCGGCAATGACCATTGAAAAATTTCTTGAGTTTCTGCCACCTCCAACTAAATGGCAATTACATTTGAATCCACTTTCCATAAAAGTGTTAACTATTGGTTTAGTTTGCATAATCCAAGACAATTCCAACTTTATTTCCTACATTACAGTAGGCTCATCTGAGATTTCAGATACCGCCTAATTTTTGTGTGTATGTGTGAGCTCAGAAATAGAGGTGAGAAATTATGCTAAGAAAGTCACCTTCTCTTAGTTTTAAAAAGGAACCTTAAATCAGTATTTCATCTTTTATTTATAATTTGTATACTCAAGTCCTAATTTGTCTTAGGTACTATTAGCAATGGGTAGGTGCCTTGCAGTAAGTAATAAAAAAACCTTACGTTTTACATTTACAAAGCATTTTTATTCATTATCTCACGTGGGCAGCCATTACTGTTCCAACTTTTCATCCTTCCTGCTAAGGGTTTTCCACAGAGTCGCAGAGCTAACTAACGGAAGAGCCTAAATTCAAGCCCAGGTCTCCTGACTCCCAGCCTACAGCCCTCCTCACCCCTGGGCCACACCACCTGTTTCAACACCAGAAGTATCTATTGTATTGACCAAGGTAGGAAAACAGCAATCCTCCGCGTGGATGAGAACACGGCTAACTGGGGCATCTCAGTCACTGCTGGTGGAAGCACAAATGGATAAGCATTCCCTGGAAAAAAGAGTTTGGCAAAATGTATTAACACTGCTCCTACACTTTGACCCAGTAATTTTACTTCTAGGAATGTATCCTAAGGAATTAATACTTAGGATATGTGGCCAAAGATTTACATAGAAATATGATTACTGGAATGCTACTTATAATATCCAACAATAGGAGAACAGTTAAAAACATTATGATACATTCCAATGATGGAATAGTATCGAAGTCATTAAAAATCTCATTTTTGAAGATTATTGATAGTAAATAAATATTGAGAAAATATTTATGATATAAGACGGAATGAAAAAAATCAGCATGCAGACAGTGTAGCTACCAGAGGAAAAAAAGAATGTACGGAAATGTTAACAACACTGAACTGTGGGTGATGAAATTACAAATCATATTTTAAAAATTTTATACTCATTTCTCATGTTCCCTATAGAGAATGTAGTAATTTTATGGTTAGGAAAAGATTACATTTAACTTTTTAAACATGGTAAAAACAGAGTAAACGCTAAAAATCAATAGTGATTAAGGGATTGAAAAGCATCATCCTACCTAGACTGGCCTCTTAATTGTGTATGTCTCATGTAAAGAGAAAAACAAACCAACAAATGTAGGGCTAATTTGTTATGTTTCCAAGGAGACGATGACGGATTTATAATATAAGATTTGCAATAGAGCATGTGGCAAATGTTTAAAGCTAGAGAAGTTTGGCTCGAAACAGTTGACTCTCTTCCATGAGCCAAGCCAGTTTCACTAAATGTGCAGGAGCTGGGCTCTAGGAAGCCTTGCTACAAGAAGTTCTTGAAAGTTCCCCTACCACGTAGTCATTTGGCTTCTTCCTTCACTGTCTTTGGCCCTGGCTTGTTCTGCAGGATCAAGAGAAGCAGACTCATCCACAGCAAGCAAAAACCAGAGATATTTTGGGACTTTCTAGGTAAGAGAGAAAGAAGTAGAGACCTGGAGGGAAAAGCAGCCGAAGGACTCAGGGTTAACATTCCGCTTTTGGAGGAGACTTTAGTCCTTGGAGGGCTTCCAGTCTGAGCCTGGAGAATTCATCAACAGGAAAACAAATAGCTGGCATGCTCTGTATTTACTTTGCCTTTCTCAAGGTTGCAACATAAATTTCCCAACTTTGCAAGCTCTTAAAACTGAGGAGACATTCTGCGAGTTCGGAGCCTTTCCTCCAGTCTGTGTGACCCACGTGGAGCCCCGTTTGGGGAAGATCTAGGCCCCAGCCCTCAGGATGCTGGGAGAGATGGCACAGGCACTGTTGGACTCTCCTGGGGCAGACAGTGTTGGGGGGAATCGAGGGCCGGAGAACCCGAATTCTCCAAATGAGAGCTGCTGGGCTGCTTAGGAAAAAAAAAAATCCACTTATGCCACAGGAGCGAAAGCCCTGAGACCTTCTCGCTGAATTTACGGTAGGCTGGCCGTGCAAAATACCCAGTGGTGTTTTAGTGAAGTGGTGTCCGAGCTGTGATACAGCTGACTCAATTCCTGAAGCAACCCTTTCCCATACCACAGGATTATTTGTATCCTCACTCCCAACATTTCCAATTAGCAGAGCAGCTAATGCTGAGAACCACCACGTACAACCCAGAAAAATCTGTCAACGTAACATTATAAAAATTGAATGTGTGTCGGAAGTGGATTTAGATTCTTTGGGTTAATATTATTTTTGCTATTAGGTAATGAACTGACATTAATTTACTTGCGCTGTGTGATTAGGTTAATTTACTCCAGAATAATCTTGCATTTTAAAAATTAAAAATGGTGGCTGTATCTTCTTGTTATCAATCAAAGCAGCAGCAGCATTACAGAAACCATTGCCATTTTGTACTCAATTGTGCGCTTATAGGCAGTCAAATAAGCACTAAAAATGACAAATTATCATGCTTGGATAGATCTTCATGTTTAAGTACCTACAAATAACTATCCATTTGTGAATGGCTAAACTTAACTATTTTTCCTATAAGCAAGATAACCTCTTTCATAAATAGAAATCGACAAGTAATACTAGAGCAGTTTAAATCTTATACATAATAATGTCACGGTGCGTGAAAACCAAAATAGGCTGACACACAACAAAAGAAAACTTAAGAGTTCATCCTTTTTTTTGACCTTCACAAATATAAGTGCTCCCTTCATGGCTCTATAAATTGTTTAAATTCTTTAATGATTCAAATGTGCTGATAATGTTCCTGCACTCGCTGGAACTACGGTTCTGTTAATATTTTGAAAATTGCTTTAATTAACCTTATTTCATCTCGTAGTAGTTATAGAACACGTTTATATATTTTAAGTATGCATTAATTTGTTTCATCATTAACCTTGGATTTTACCCTTGGTAATTATGGTAATTTGTAATTTGGGTTGAGTCAGGTGCTAGTGCATTAGAACAATGCATATTGTGGGTCCTGTCAATAGCTTGAGCTTACAGGGGACAGAGTTACAGCATGGAAGGGTAGAAGCAGTGGGGGGCATGTTTCAGCAGAAAATCCCCAGGGATGGATTTTATTTGGCCAGTGATTTTGGTGGGGGAGGAGAGATTCTGAATGGCCAAACCTGGGTCAGACATCCCCCTCTGTCTACGCCACTTCCTCCTGAGATCAGAGATAGAATCTGTTATAGACAGAGGGGAAGGAGGAAAATCAGTGGCCAGCCCTAAAACAGTGTCCACCATAATTGTTAGTCAAATTTAGGTTAATATTTAACGTTTTAATATTAACAGCATCTACTGTGTCCCTGCTGATCTGACAACTTTCTCTCCTCTCCTCCTTTTTTTTTTTTTTTTTTTCTCCTTTCTTTTCTGACACATCCAGACAGCAAGTACTCCCAGCATATGAGTCCTGGATTTTTACACCTGCACCCCCGTTTATCACAACTCTCAAAAACCCAGGTTTCAACCCTCACTGGTTTTTCTAGAAACCCCAGTGGTGTCCAATTCAAGACACCCTGCCGTGGGCACTGTGAGCCCCAGGGACACCGAGCTCCCTGCCCTTAGGTGCAGAACTCTTGAAGCAGGTAGGCAGCGGCAGGAGTGATTTGCAAGTGTTCGCATCTTGTCTCTGGAAGTGCCAAGCGAGGCCAGAAGAGGGTGAGATTCATCTCAGCATAGGGGAACCCAGCTGAAATCACAGGTGCAGCGAGCAACACACTCCTTTCCTGATTTGGCCTGGAGCCTGTGCGGTTAAAATCCTCGGTCCTGCCTTTCTCTCTATTAACATTATCTTCATTTTGCACACATAGTATTCAGTGACAGAAAGCGATATCACAGGAGCCACTGAAGATACTCCTATTAAATATCTTAAGTATAATGTTTTATAGATGTCCAAATGACACTATTTGAAGAATCAGTGCTTTCAAAGAGCAGAATTCCTTCTATTTATTCTGATGCCCAACTGTTTTCAAGGTCTTGGTCTACAGTCAGCCCTACTCTTGGAGGAAGATGATTCTGTCCCATGCAGACCATGGAGGAGGCAGGAGTGGGAGGTTATGAAGTGCCCGGCGTGAGCCATTTGAAGACACTCATCCTACTGAAGGTACATCTTACATCTCACGTGGCCGGCACAGCTGAGGGGGTGCCCAGCAGATGGAGGAAAGGTGTCACACGAAAAGGAGACCTGGGTGGGTGAGAGTTTGGGCCAAGTTCTTCCTGGTCCAGGCAACTTTGCTCCTGCATAGAAGGATGCGTAGTTGGGGGTGGGTAGGGGCTGCAGTAGGTGAGGGAGGAGCACCACACAATTACAGGACTTTCTCAGATCACGGAAGGACCTTAAAGATCATTTGGTTCAGGAATTCTCTGGAGGTCCAGTGGTTAGGAGTCCGCGCTTCCACGGCAGGGGGCACGGGTTTGATCCCTGGTCTGGGAACTAAGACCCTGCAAGCCGTGGGGTGTGGCCATGCTCTTTTTTTACTGACACCCAGGAAGGTTGTGACAAGTTCATGATCAGAGAATTAGAGCAAGGCCCCCAGGCCCCTGGGTGGGTGAATGGAAGCCTTCACAGATGCCATCATCTTTCCTTGTCTATTATTATGTATTGAAGGTTAACTAACACACAACCCCAAATCAGAGTGGCTTAACACAACAGAAGTTACATCTTGCCTGTGGAATCATTTAAAGTCAGTGTCTGGTGGGTACCTTCCGTGCAGTGATTTAGGGTTGCAAACATCCTTTGTTCCGTGGCTCCCCCATCCCCAAGGACCTCGAAGTTAGTTGTTGGACTGAGACAGGGAGAGATGGGGAGTGAAGGATTGTGTAGGAGATGGGCAGGCCTGGAAGTGGGGTACCTCACTTCTACTCACATTCCACTGGCTGGAAGCCACTTACAAGGCCGCCTTCCTGCAAGGGAAGCTGGGAAATGTAGCCCAGCTGTGTGCCCAGGAGGAAGGTGGGATGGGTCTGGGCAAGCACACAGCACCGTCATTTTCAGGCTTTGGGAGGTTTATGTTGAGCAGCAGAGGGCACGTGATCTTTGCAGGTAGATGGACTTGGGTTTGGATACTGGTTGTGTGTCCTTGGGCAAAGAATTAAACTCTTCCAGCCTCAGTTTACTCAGCTGGGAAATGGGGGCAGCTTGTGGGGTCACTGTGAGGATTAAACGTTAATGGTTGTAAAATGTCTATGTCAACGGTACACTCTCACCTTGATTTTACAAACCATTGGGACTAGATGGAGGGGGGAGGAGGAGGAAACAGACTGACTACATCTTATTTTGACCAACCCTGGGTGCCAGGACTGCCAAGCAGGGCCCAGCTGAGTCCAGAAAGCATGTCTCATCAGATGCCAAGAGTGGTGGCATGTTCCTGGGTCTTTTGGTAAATTTCAACATAATTCATTCTAATTGACATAGGACTTTGAAAGGAAAATAAAAACAATAACTCACAAGCATCTATTTTATTTGATTAATAAAAATTCAGTCACTTAGCATGTAGGTCCTGCATGAGAATTGTAAGCTCTCATGCTCAGGCTGAGACTGTCACATCTAGAGAGCAATGATTTAACTATTTTCTTTTGAAAAAAATAAATTTCTGGAGAGCAGCGAAAAGAGAAATGGTCCAAAACAGCAGTGTCACCTTTCACTTAGGGATTTTGATGCTCTAAGAACAAATCTGGCTCCCCGGAGGGAAGAGAACTGCTTTCTCACCCTGGATAATGCCCTAGGGGGAGGGACGTGGCTCAAGTCTCATGGCATGCCCAGGGCCGGCAAAACAAGGGCTTAATAAATATTTGTTGATATTGAATTAATAAATGAATGAAAGGTAATAATGAGAACAACCAGTTTGCCTGAAACATCACGATTTGGGGGGTAATTCCCTACACTGTAGTTTTGGACACACACACACACACACACACACACACACACACACACACACACACACACACAC